>NW_026057439.1:0-204607 GCF_019202705.1 Hemisphaericaspora subhashii | reverse complement strand
CAATAATCGGTGACTTCTGAAGGTCATCCGTCTGTAGATCGTACTGATCAAGAAACGTCTTCCTCTGTTACATCAGATTCACCCAAAATTGACGATGAAACCTCTAAGGACTTTCAAGAATTCCCTACCAAAGCTGAAAGCTGTCAAGATTTATGACTGGTCAACCGAGATCATTCTTTAACGAACGTCCACCATCACTGTCCCGTTCAGTTACTTCAAATTTTGAGGGCACTGACAAATGCGAGACCGAAACGACGTGTGGTATATCATCTTCAAACGTGGTACCAATAAAATCCGACCACAGCATTCTCACAATTACAACGAAAGCAATTGCTGATGACGGGGCCAAGTATGTAGTCTCGTTAAGGGTTCTGCCTAAGGAGGAATTGATATTTGTTTCACAACTCAACAGGCTGGTTCTGGAACCATTAAGGAGTCCGGCGAAGAAACAATATCAATTGACCCGAGTATAACTTCGGTTCGACTAAGGGTAACGGATTGCTTTCCTGGAGCTGCAACATCTAATGGTACTTTTATGTTGCCAGCTTTGATTGAATTATTAGCTGCTTTAACTTTTTGATCTTGGTCTCTGAAGAAATTATCTTTTCTTTTGGGTTTAAGCTTGTCAAACTTGGTAATCTCTCTTTATGCTAGGTTTGAGATAGATACTAAAAATATACTCATCTATAATTATGTATATTGAATCAATAAGCAAACCTTCCGAAGGTGCCGCCGTAATATCCAGGAATGGGCTGATAATTCTTGACAAGAAGAAATTTAAAGTGGACATTCCATATGAATAGCACAAACAGAAGGGGGGGGGGGGGGGGCACTTCTCCCAAAAACCCTCTCCCCAATAAACCCTTCATTCCAATACCTAATTACAAACATATGCGAGTAATAAAGCTGGTTCTAGACAATTATTGGATAGAAAGAATATTCTTGCTTCGCGTCGTAATTAGTTTTGTCTACATTTCGGCTAACACCCTTTGAACAAACACCCTTTGAGTAATTTCACGTATTTGTGTTAAAATCGAAATTAATTTGGTAAATTGATTTCCTAAAGAAGGATCTTAGAAGAAATATAGTACTTCCTAATAAGGAAATTGACACCAATTTCTGAAACAAATTTAAAAAGATCAGAATCGTATAGTAAAATTATTGAATCAAAAATGGAAAACTTTTCGCGTATTTTGTTTTTCTATAAATAAATTGTCATTGTTTGAAAGAATTTATTACGCATCGTAAAATTAAAAAAATAATTGGTTTTACATTTTATGGCATGTAAATTGTTAAAAGACGCGAAATTTTAATTAAAATCATTTAAAAAATAAATCTTGATTGAAAAATTACAAAATGTAAACAAACCTATTTAATCGTTCATTACTTAACCCAATGTTTACTTAAATTACGTACATTCTTAATTAATTAATTACCTGCTCTCTTAATTGAGATATCTCGCGTTTCAGAACCCAAAACAAAAGAAAACAATGCCAATTTAAAACAAAAAAACACCTAAAGTTTTTTTTGGAATTTGTAAACACAAACCCAAGTGACACGCTAAAGATTCTTTTGATTCAAAGTTTTTATAAATACTCTCTTGCTTTCTTCTATCTTATTTTTCATACTTAATTACATAACTTTCTATAATCCGATCTTCCCATCAGTCTACCACATAACTTTTATACCAAATGATGCATTTACAAACACCAAAGAGAGCTTTGCAACCCTCGACACCACCTTCTAATATTCAACCTACCAAGAAACCATGTTTGCCACCTTTGTCTTCCATATTATCGACTGCTCAACTCAATCACATTAAGGATCATCCTTTAAGTAATTCAAATAGTCCAGTATTACATCAAGTACCTCAATTACCATCAATAGATTCATTCTCACCTATAGAGCCTATGATTGTGGCCTCTACCCCAATCACCAATAAATACTATCATATTTCACAAGTGGCAAATACCCAACATTTCACTACATTGCCAACACCTACTTCATCAGCAAAACCAATGAAAGATCATAGATCAGTTTCTCCTAAATCATCACCAACTTCATCAGATAAATCATATGCATTCATTTCTCATTCACTTGCTACTTTCCCTCTGCAAGAGCCATCAATTGATAACGCGCCATTGGCAAGAAGGAAAAGAAGAAGAACATCACCTAATGAATTAGCTATATTAAATCAAGAATTTGAAATAGGTACTACTCCAAACAAAGCAAGAAGAATAGAAATTGCTTCTAGGGTCTCAATGACTGAAAAAGCTGTTCAGATTTGGTTTCAAAATAAGAGACAATCATTAAGAAAACAACTGAGCCATGAAAAGGAAGTAACAGTGTTACCTCCAAGATATGTTATTGCTGGTCCAATATCTTCCAATAATACTTCTCCAGGTGCTGTATCTGCTCAGATCATTTCATCTACTCCTACTAAACCAATATTTACCAAATCGGTCTCATTACCAGTTTCTCCACCACGCTCCTTATCATATCCTCCTCCGCCCCACTCGATAGCTCAAAGCACTCCATTGCCTCCAAGTCGTCATAGCCCTGCTCATGGCTCAGCAGATGAATCAAATATCTCATTGGATGATTCAATGATACATATATCATCCTCGAAAAGAACTAGTTTTGTGCTAAATGAAACTAGAAAAAAGCAACCCCAAGAACTTAATAGTGAAAATACTGCCACTATGACATTTAAGTTAATTCCATCTTCCAATACAAAGATTACCGAGAAATTACATCAAGAATCTGAAAGAAAACCATTGGCAGAGATAAATACCAATAGGATAAATTTACCACCTATTAAGAAAGCATCAATTGCGGTTGAGAATTTGTTATCTTTGAGAGGTGGGAATTGGAACTAGAGATGGGGAGGTGTAGATTTGTAATGTTTTTAATGATTTCTTTTCTTCTGTATAAAAATTAGAACGTATAGCGTATGTATTATTACATGTATAATATCATTAAATTTAGAATTTGTAGAACATCAATTCGTAATTCTTGTAAATCAGGTCAAGAAATTAATTAAACTTTCGTGTCAGATCAAAAGGGGTTCAAGGGGAATGAAGGAACGGTCCCTTTGTTGCATTTAGCGAACTCAAAAACGATCTTCATGACAATTCGTTATTTTTTTTATAAAATGGGTGGTTTAATGGGGTGCAGGATTTCCTATTTCGGAAAAATAGGTGCATGACAAAAAAATAATTCTATGTTGTTAATCTGAATTTATTTTTTAATCTCTCCATAGGACTTAAGCGAAAAAAGTTGCGAAACACGAGAGAAGTGAATTAAAAATGCGAATTTTGTACTCTCCACAACCATATAATAAGGTACCGTGTCATTTCCTTGGAGAAAAAAATCAGTCGCTGCATCATCTGAAAGGGGCCCAAGGTACTTCGCAAAGTCACAACATCAATAATGTTGGTACTTGCGGAGGAAAGGAGAATTAAGCTACGAGTTTTGTTGGAGACGGCCACTTATACTTAAAATCCTTTACGTGTGGCATCGCTTTGATATTAGGAGAAATAATTCTATTGAATTTACAAAGATTGACTATATGAAGTTGATTCCTTCGTGCTGTATTATTTTATATGTATTTGTAGAATTTCGTACAATCCAATTTTTTGCAGCAATTCCCACGAAAAAAAATGTGTGGATACTTTCAGAATAAGACAATCATCAAGTTTTGGTAGAGTAAGGTTATAAATTACATACAACGAAACCCAATAATTACAGTCCGAAATTTATGCCAAATCTTCAAGAGGATACGAATTACCTACATGTACAAAGAGAAGAAAAGAGCAGAAAGAATCCCAGTCTATTTCGCTTACTTAAGGTTCAAACAGCTCTCTCTGACCCCACTTACTGACACTAGCATTGATTCACTCCGACTTGTCTAACGGACCTTCATTTCAGTTACCCCCTTAAGTTCCAACTAAGCAAGCACTTATATGCCAATTACAATAACAGTTTACCAATAATGCTAAAAGCAATTGGAAGCGCCGGTATACTGCTGCAATTACATTTCGGTCATGGAAATCGATGATTTACCGTCGTCATAGTGTAAATTCGTCGTGAGTACTGTCTTGGACGTTTTCTAATGTCCAAGAATATTTGGGGAAGGCTTCCTCTAGTCGCTTCTTTTCTTCTTCTTCGTCGAATCTTGTATTCATACTGTCCCACCAATCAAGAACATAGATAGCTTTAAGTGAGTGAATGACTTCGAAAGATCCTCCCATTATACTTAAGGTGTAATCTATTTGTTTAGAGTCGATGCAGAAATATGAAGAAGCTCGAATTTCGTAGAACAAGGTTGTCTAGAAACTATGCCAAGTAAACTTTAAAGATAATCGATTCAACAATAGGCATAGTCTACATTCGGCCTTAATATAAATTTACAAGGTATATATTAGTACATCAATATTTTCAAATTTTTTATATGATTTCGTTTATTTAATAAAATTAAATTACATGTAGAAAGTTATTATTAAACAAAAAGAAGGAGATATTTCAAATTAAAAGCCACTATAATATAAGCGTAAAACAACCTCATTTCTTCAACTTGTTTAACGTAAACCACGGGAGGTGGTCTTGGTATGTTGACCTCTGACCTTAAGACCCCAGTAGTGTCTGATACCTCTGTGAGCTCTGATTTTCTTTAATCTTTCTAAATCATCTCTCAATTTGGATTCTAAGTTGTTAGCCAAGACGTGGTAGTCCTTACCGTCAACGTGGTCCTTTTGTCTGTTTAAGAACCAAGCTGGGATCTTATAGTTGGTTGGGTTTTGCATGATGGTGACAACTCTTTCTAATTCTTCTTGGGTTAATTCACCGGCACGCTTGTTTAAATCAACATCAGCCTTCTTACAGACCAAGTTGGCGTATCTTCTACCGACACCTCTGATTTTGGTCAAGGCGTACATAATCTTGATTCTACCATCAATGTTGGTATTTAACAAACTAAAAGAGATTATGTTAGTATGAAATGCTTTATATAATGACATAAAAATTTGGAGATGACGCCCCTCTGGATGAATGTTTGGAGATGTTTTGGATGTGAACAATATAAGTTATGAGCAGATGTAGTTCGTTTAGTAGTGGTTGTTGCTCTCGAGAGAGATTGGCACTTGAAAATTTTGGATATTTTCTATGGAACGTATTCGATGTTGGTAGATTCAATTTCTTGTAGTTGATAAGATGGTAGCTAATACTGACAGTAGTGTTCTATCAAACACGACGTATATTATACATATATCATGATATGAAGGTATAGTTGAATAGTTTATCCCAAGCCTTTAAAAAATTTTCATCTCTTCTTGTCTTCATCCACTGTTCATTCTATTCTAATTTTTGTCTATTCTCCAAATATTGTAAAACGTCCAGGGGTGTTGTATCCTCTTGATTGCGATAGGAACATACCGTAAAATGTGTTGGAATGAACCTTGTTCTTGGACAACTAATGGCATCTTGACTTAATCCTTTACTGTGTGTATCAATTCAAAAAGACTATTATTAAAAATTCTGAATTGAAAATTTTCTATAAAGGATTTTTTTTCTCGCACTCTGTTGATTGTGATTGTTAGGGTGAGCTACAATTAGTGAGAGTGAAAATGAGAGAGAACCACTAACAGTAAATTCAGAGTGCGCAATTCTCATAGAGAGAAAAAAAATTAAAATGCGAAATTGTAATGGACACTACCAATGACTGCATAGAAACATGGTCAGGGCACAGCCCTAATCTATCGCACGTGATTAATAATTCTACCTAATATCAACAACGACTGTCTCGGACATTCAGCAACTACAACTGCTTAATGCATTATTCATATAATTTCATTCTATATACATGAATTATTATTATGGCGATTATATATTATACAAGCTCACCTTATCTAGACTGTATGTTTACCTATGATCCATTGTAAAGCTGGTAATTCAACATAGATACGATTAGCCTTTAAGATATCTCTAACATCTACATCTTCTTTAGTCTTTACAATAAACTTCTTACTATCTCTTTCTTTGGCACTCTGACTCAAGTTATCTCTCTTAGAATTAGTAATAAACAACAACCCCTTTCCCTTTACATTATGGCTCTTCGCAAATTTATCATAAACCAATGGATCACAAACATTAAAATCAACAATCGATCCATCCCCTTTTCTATCTGATTGAACCTTTCCTTCAGGATCAGCACCAATAATAAATAAATTCCCAGCCTTATATTGTTCACTAAACGCACTAGACCAGGCTTTGGAATAAATCTTGTCCGGCAATTCAGTTGACCAATCATGTGGAGCTTGGATTACATGCGCCTTGATGGCATTATACAAATGGGGTGAATTTGCATCACCTAAACGAGCCCTACCGGTCCCCTTTTGAGGTCTTACTTTTCTATTTGAAAATAATTTGTCTCCTTTGGTTGGTGCCCAATTTGATCCAACTCTCTCACCATCGGCTTCAAATACTACTGCACTCCATAATATATCTTTTCTTTCTGGCATGGTGAAGAATTTGGCTGGAAGGGGGATGAAGGTGAATGGATTGAGGGATGGGAAGGCACGTAAGGAACCTAAGGTGTATTTAGCAGGTTGGACATTGTGGAAGACTGGTTCGTCAATTGTGGTAGTAGTGGTTGATTCTGCAACGTCAACAGTGGCAGTGGATGCGCTGCTGGTAGTGGCGGCAGCAGAAGCGGTTCCGGCAGCAGTGGTAGCCACAGCGGCAGATGCAATAGGGGTTGTAGTAGCAGCAGTTGCCAACTGACGTATTGATTGTCTAAACATGGTTACGTATTATATGAAATGTGTATGTAGTTGATTCAAAATGCAAGAAAATACAAAAACAATAAAACCTTTAAATTATTCACAAGTGGAAGTGTCAATATACAAGAGAGTGAATAAGTCTGGGTTGTTGGAGTGTGTTCTTTTGTCTTCAATGAGCCTTTACCTTACTGATTAAATCCCCTGTCTTTTGAGTGTTTAAGAAAATTTTCCAATCAGCGGAAATTTAGTTGATATTGTGCACTTTAACACGACCAATAATATTTATTATTGCAAAATACTAAAAACCTATCTAAGGGTATCTTTACGTAAAATTTTATCATCTATATATGCTTCCTCAATGAGGGTAATTACTTAACACTAGCATCAACTAGATTGAGCATCTTTATTATTATTCTTCATCAGTTTCTTATTATCATCCACCAAATCTCTTTCCTGTCCTTCCTCCACCACCTCCTCGTCATCACTGGCAATTATAAAATCATCAGGCACACTCTCATCCCTAATCCCTTCTCCCAACTCAATGTCCTCAATATATTGAGACGATGTAGGCACATAATTCCCCCTGTTGTCACCCCCAGTTACACTAGTTCCAGTTAATTTATGTAATGCCTTCTTGAAAAATCCTTCTTGTTGATCAGATTCAAAATCCTTAATATCATCATCTTCATACAGATGTAATTGATCAGCCCATTGGACATTCTTTTTCTTGTTGGAGGGAACTGATTTACCAGTTTTGCGGATGATGGAGGATGGTCTTGATTTGTAGGAGGAATAGAGAACGTAGATTCCCCACATGAGGATACAAATGACTAGTAATTGGATTACGCGGGTGATTTTGTTGCTTGTTGGTTCCTTTGATTCTGCGGTGGTGGTGGTTGTTGTTGTTGTTGAGTTGTTGGTAGAGTCGGTTGGGGGTGTATCTTGGAGTTGTTTTCTGACACCGAGTGGATATGTCACGAATGAAGTTTGGTTGGTCTCGGGGGAGATTACTTCGTCGTAATTTCTGGTGATCAAATCAATCAATGCCCTTGATGTATTAGGAACATCAAATGGAACCATATGTGACGCATTATAGACGTTTATAAATGTCATATTTCTTTCTGTTTTAATATATCCAACATCTTCATTATCATATATCCAATTGATATTAGTCTCCTCATCAGTAAACCCCTTTGAACCACCCCATTCTAATTTCTTAAGGAAAGATAATGTCCCCATTGTATTACAAATAATATCACGATCACCATTAAACAAAACCACTTGAATATTCTCAGTTAAACGAGGTAATAAATGTACAGCGGGGAATGAATTCTTTGCCGTAAACGCATTACTCACTGATCCACTACATTCTTTCCAAGTTTCAATATGTTCTAAATTCAATGCATTTACCACGTCTCGATCACGTAAATATGGAGTTACATCTTTTAAATCAGGTGGCCAATTCATTCCACATGAAGGAAATGAATCTCTTAAGAGATAGTCATACATGTTGATACACTGACCATCACCAGTAGATTGTAATAATTTGTTTAAGATCGCATCACAGGGGCCGAAATTAACTTCGGCAGGATCTACTGTATTATCATTCCAATGGGCATCGGCTTCATCGACTAATCGTTGACATTCTTCTACTTGGTTTAAGATACTACCCCAATGAGGGTTGTTTGTTTTGATTAAGCCATGATTATAAAAGAATGGGAAATATGAAAGACTTTGTTCATTAGGTGAGATCCATCCATTACCAATCATAACCCCTTTCAAATTATATGGTTTTTCACCCAGTTTTTCATTATGATCCAAGATTCCATTGGCAATATATGGAATATATTGACCAGCATAACTTTCACCCGCAAAATAAATATCATTATCTAATTCTTCCGGAAATATTTCAAAATATTTCTTTAAAAATACCAACATATAATCACTAACTTGATTTAATTCAGATATGAGTTTATCAGCAAAACTAAAACCCGTACCCACTGGTTGATCAATAAATACAATATCAGCAGCTCGATGCCAACTTCCATTATTATATCCCAATTTCCCACCTTTTTCAACTCTTAATGGACCAACTTCCATCAATGCCCCATCCATTGATGAACAACCAGGACCTCCATTCAACCAAAAAATAGTTCGTTTTTTGTTTTCAGGAATACGATAAGGATCACTAAATTTCCAAAAGAAATATGAACTATGATTTTCTGGATGAAGTTGTAATTGTCCAGCAAACATAAGTGGGATTTGATCTGGTTGTAAGTTATCGGAAAGTCCCGGAAGATTGGTGACTAGATATTTACGTTGTGATTCTGGTCCATCAAATACAAATTTTGGTGGTAGAGCTAAGGTGGTTGTTATTGTACATATGAGTACTGTTATTAGATTGTAAATTAACATTGAATATATATGGTGGTGGCTGTGCCTGTGGGATCAACGCAATACTCTAATGTTGTTACTGTCTTAATAAAGATTAATGAATATTCAATAATCCCTAATTAAATGAATATCTATAAGATGTAAATGCAAGTAGATGGGTGTGTTGGTGTGTTGTTGTTTGTTGTGGTTGTATGGTAAAGTTCTAGATGTTTTTATTTATAAAGAAATGGGAATTCATAAGGAGATTTTAGAAACAGGAAAGCTCGGTTGTTACATTTTATTTTTTTTTTTCTGTTTTCTATTTTTAATTTATTTAATAGCCGACTTTCTCACTTAGGAAAAGATAGAGAGAGAGAGAGAGAGAAACAATGAATTCTATGAAAACTACATCTAATTACAATTGTAGTATAATAGAACCAACAGTAGTTCCTATAATATCTACGCTAAATTCAGCTAAGGAGAAATTACTCAAAAGATTCTTCTCTTTGTAAGGAGTACCTTGCATATGAACACTTGTGTCATATTTTGCAGCCATTCTTTATAAAATTCATAGTATTTCTAACGTAAAACTAAAATCAGACAGAGTTGTCTTTACAATTGTATTATTATTTCCTGATATCTAAGACATACAATAAAAAGGAAATTAACTTCCTAGAAACATTGAATGTTATGGCATCGATTATTAGGATAATAATAATTAGAAGAATGATAGGAAAACAAGAAACCATTGGTACTACAAGCTTGTAATATTCAGTTTGAGAGGTTTTTTTTGCTGATTGAAAGGTCTGTTTATAAACCTGTTTGCAACGTAAAACACCTCAATTATCAAGATACGTACACAAAAAGTTGCATATCCGCAATCCTGATAATCCCAATTCTAATATCTTCATATCTTATCACCGAAAACACCTGTCTTTCCATGGCATCCCCCTTTGACAACCACAAACCTGGATTCATAAAATTATTGAATAGAGAGGGTTTTTAACAGTTTCTCTAAAAAAGTATTTTGCGCTTTTTGTTTACCAGACAACAACCCCACCACCACCTCCCATGAACCAAGAAAAAAACTGGACACAAAAAGACGTTACAGAAAATGTCGTTTGTTTTACCAAAAAGGAATCAAATTGATACATATCCTGATAATAAGAGGGTTTATTCTGTATGAAGGGTGAGAGTAACATGTAACTGGAAAGTATTTTGGTGGAGGGACTGGTACCATTAAATATGTGTGCTTCTCTAGCTGAAGAAAAATGGCTGCAAAATTGGAGACTCATACTAATGTTGAAGTACACCTTACAGAACTATACACCATGTTGCACAGTTGCACTTAAGATTTCTCCAGATTCTTTGAATGTAAATGTTTGAATGCTTGGTTAACATTAAATTAAATTAAATTGGAATACTTGATCCAATCAGTACTGAATCAATCTATAATCATCAATAGCTCAAGTGGCATCCGCATTGGCAACTTGAAAATCTTATTAATTTGCAAAAACCAGATAGCAAATGTGAGTTTTGACATCCCTCTATCTGGATTGATAATTTCAACATTTTGATTTGCTGGATATTCTTGCCACATGTTACACAAAACGAAAAATATCTGCTTCTCCATACTTCGGAAAAGAAATATTAGCTAATGTCAGATGAATATTAATATCTTTGCCTATTAGGGAAGATATTATTCTAAGAATGAAGTTGCTGTCAAACTATGGATATAAAATAGACACTTAGAGTTCTACCATTGATAAAATAGTTTCGGGCGAGTTTTAAAAATTTCCATAGCCAAGTAAAAAAAACTAGAATAAAAAAAATATGTCACTGTCACTGTCAACTATCTTCCATTATCATCATCCATCAATTTTTCTTGGACATTTTCAATTTTATGTTCCTGAATGGAGATATATAGATATACCTGCCCTCTCCAGAGAATAAACCAGACCTACTTGTACCCCCAATCCCCCCAATATAAACACCCATTATGGGGTTCAGTGAATTATTTAAATCAGATAAAAGAATTCGAAAGTTTTCAAGAAATGACATTAAACTACAAGCCCTAGGCAATGGAATATCAGGCTATGTAGAATTATTCCAATCAAAATCCGATCCAGACTTCTATTATGCTGTAAAGACATATCATTGTAAAGAAATATATGAATCCAAGACTGAATATCGAGATAGAGTCCTTTGTGAATATAATATATTATCTAAATTAGATCATCCCAATATTATTAAAGTATTTAAATATGATGTTTCATTCAGTGGGACTACTGTTAAATTCTATATGAATGCCGGTACTTCAAATCTATCCCAATTAATAAAACTGATTCCAGAACATAAATATAACATCCAAGAAATGATATGTATATGGAGACAATTATGTGAAGGGGTCAACTATCTTCATCATAAAGACATATGTCATCGGGATTTAAAATTAGAAAATCTTGTATTTGATATCCAACATTCAACCCTTAAAATTATTGACTTTGCAACTGCTGAACAAATCACCAAGACAAAACCTTATTCTGTTGGGATTGTGGGGTCGGAATTATATTTAGCTCCTGAAACTTATTCATCTATAAAATATAATGGAAAGAAAGCCGATATTTGGTCAGTTGGGATTATATTATATTATTTAATTAATCGAAAATATCCTTGGAAATCGGCCAGATGGTCAGATCCAACATATACGGCATTCAAACAAGAAAATAAAGTTCATCTGGTGGAACAAATTAAAGACGGCTTCCCAGATCCTGAATTTAATGATTCTGGATTGGAGATTGGGAAAGCTTCTGTGTTACGATATTTACCTTTCACGGCTTATGAATTAACGAGTCAAATATTTGAACTGGATCCTGAAAAAAGAATCGATATTGGAGAGTTTTATAAGTATGAATGGTTTAATGATATTAAGTATTGTCATGATAATGAGACTTGTGGTATTAATCATGAACAGTTGCATAGAGAAGTTAAACAGATTAAGTCCATATAGATATTAGAAGTTTGTATATATAGTTCCTATATTTGTAAGTATTGATTCTTAGTTTATTTGTAAAGAGATAATAGACAGAGAGTCCCAAGAGAAGGAGTCTATTTAGAAAGAGTCACTTTATGAATAAAACAAAAGGTTGACTTCTTTTTGATAAAGGAAATAAGATAAACGGATAAATAGGGTCTTTTTCTATTTGACTTCTTTTTATTGACTTCTTTCTCCCTCCCCACATTCATTATTCTTTATTGTATTCTGTTACATTCACAATAGAAAATTCAACCCATAAGGCATATCACGTGAAAGGAAAAAAAAATAAATTCATTGTAAAAGTTAAAAAAATATGATTCATACAAGACAGAAAAAAAACACCTTTGCATATAAAAAAAAGAGGAAGACTCCCGATTTTTTTTGTTGTAAAAATTTGTAAGAATTCCCTTCAATTATCATTTCTTACTTTAACCAACCCACCAGTCAAAAAGCAATGCTTTCCACTACATTACGTTCTCTCAGAGTTCAATCCAAGAGATTACCATCTTCCATCACAAGAAACTATGCACTTTCAGCAACTGCTCAAGCTTTAATTTCAAAGCCAGTTAGTGAAGTTGATCCAGAGATGGCTGATATCTTAAATCAAGAAAGAATTAGACAAAAGAACTCAATTACTTTAATTCCAAGTGAAAACTTCACTTCCAAGGCAGTTATGGATTTATTAGGTTCAGAAATGCAAAATAAATATTCTGAAGGTTATCCTGGTGAACGTTATTATGGTGGTAATGAAATCATCGATAAAGCTGAATCATTATGTCAAAAGAGAGCTTTAGAAGCTTTTGGATTAAATCCTGAAGAATGGGGAGTTAATGTTCAACCATTATCGGGAGCTCCTGCTAATTTATATGCTTATTCGGCAGTTTTAGAAGTTGGTGATAGAATTATGGGATTAGATTTACCTCATGGTGGTCATTTATCTCATGGTTATCAAACTAATACTACCAAGATTTCTTATGTTTCTAAATATTTCCAAACTATGCCATATAGATTAAATGAAGAAACTGGTATTATTGATTATGATACTTTAGAAAAAAATGCTCAATTATTTAGACCAAAAGTAATTGTTGCTGGTGCTTCTGCTTATTCTCGTGTTATTGATTACAAGAGAATGAGACAAATTGCTGATAAAGTCGGTGCTTATTTATTATCCGATATGGCCCATATTTCAGGTTTAGTCTCTGCTGGTGTAACCGATTCTCCATTCCCATATTCTGATATTGTCACCACTACTACCCATAAATCTTTAAGAGGTCCAAGAGGTGCCATGATCTTCTTTAGAAAGGGGATCAGAAAGGTCACTAAAAAGGGTAAGGAAATTCCATATGATTTAGAAAGAAGAGTCAATTTCTCCGTATTCCCAGCCCATCAAGGTGGTCCACACAACCATACCATTTCCGCTTTAGCTGTCGCTCTTAAACAATGTAAATATCCAGAATACGTCCAATATCAGAAAGATGTCATTTCCAATGCCAGACATTTTGCTGCCGAATTAGAAAACAAAGGATTTAAATTAGTTTCCGGTGGAACTGATACTCATTTAATCTTGGTTGATTTAAGATCAAAGAAAATCGATGGGGCTCGTGTTGAAGCAGTTTTGGAAAGAGTAAACATCGCGGCTAACAAAAACACCGTTCCTGGTGATACTAGTGCCTTATTCCCATCTGGTTTGAGAGTTGGTACTCCAGCCATGACCACTAGAGGATTCGGACCTGCTGAATTCACCAGAGTGGCGGAATTCATTGATCAAGCCGTTGCGATTTCTATTGAATTAAAGGCAAAGGAACAAGGAAAGGTTGCAAAGGAATTATTGGCCTCTTTTAAACAATTGGCTGACGAAAGTGATAAAGTTAAGATTTTGGGTGAAGAAGTTTCTAAATGGGCTTCTACTTTCCCAGTTCCAGGTGATTTGTAATAATCCAACTTATTGAGGCGGTTTAGAGGAATGATCGATTTTAAGAGATGAGATACGATCAATGCATGTAAATGTTTTAGAATGACTTGGATATTCTTTTAGTTGTTTTTAGTTTAATAATACTTGTCACGGTTTTTTCGTAAATTGATAATAGTTAGTAAGTGGGGTAAATCAATTCTCTGTGGGGGGCCAACGTCTGCCTCTGCCTCAATCTGACAAATCATAAGATGAGTCATATCGATCAGGTGATGAGTTGAGTAATCGCCCTGTTTATTTTATTGACAAGGTGGTGGGGCAGGTAAGGCAAATGATTTGAAAACGCCCCAAAAAAAACTGCAATACAAAAGTCTAAACAAGCACCGTAATTCGAGATCTAAAAAGATACTAAAGTATAAACGATTTTAGCCTCTAGAGATGAGATAAAGTACATAGATCCAATTGAGCTTCAGCTCACTGTTTTGGAGATCTGAATGGATCAGTATTGGCTTTTTAATTTCCTCTCTTCGCTTTATGTGGGAAAACATCCCAATAAAAAGCCTTGTTTTTTGTTAGCAGTTTTGAGATTCCTGACCATTCGCGTTGCCAGTCTGAGCCCTTCAAACCCAATGGATGACCCATCGAATCATATTTTGCCAAAGCATTTCTGAGAGATGAGTTGAGAGTTTTCGCTTATTTATGTCGTTTTTACTGATTATAAAATTGCATTCGGTTATTTTGTCAGGTTTTATTGATTTTATGGGTCCATCATTCGATACATCCAAACATACACACATACCTTAACTATGGGTAAATTTGTGAAGATTGATCGAAGTGGTGGTGATGCCGCTTGGCTAATTTGCGCTTTTGCAAAAAAGAAAAGCTGCAAAAAATAAATTGCTGCAAAACATATTATGCAAAATAAATTAATAAATTAATTTCGGTCATGAGGTAGGTGATCAAGACCGCCTCATATTGGTCTATATAAATGAGTGTAAGATGGCAGAAATTGTGGTTTTGAAGGAACTCTTGTATTTTGTACATCAGCATCCAAGAATATGCAAAATTTTTACTACTTTTTATTTTTTTTGCTATTAAGACCCTTAGTGTCCGGTTTAACTCTAGACCGTAGCACTGTCCAGTATGGTGGTTCGGTTATAGAAGAGCTTGTTGATATCAGCTCTCCCAAAACCTTTTGGTCTCTCATAGATGTTGAACTTGTTCAAATTGACTTTATTGAGAGTTATGGTAATTTCTATTTCCACACGACAAACAGCGACGTTGCCTTTGAATTTTATATCAAAGAAATCATCAATCTCGGAGACTTCCATATTAATACTAAAATGAATTCCCAATATGGGAATGTTTTTACCTTTGACACCATTTTGAATTTAAGTCTTATGGCCTTCACCAATACAATTCCTGAACCTCTCATGTCCAGGACAGGTACAAATACTAATGATTCGAAACTGGAAAGGCTGGTTACTAGAGCAAATGCTCCATACCGGATAGACGTCAATACACATGTTGAGAATTGGGCAGTCATTCAAGTCAGACTGTTTGATTTAACACTTTGGGGAGAAAATACTGACGGACTTGGTTGTTTCATACTCCAAAATTGCGACTTCGAAATATCGGAGTTACATAGATACTTCTATACTACTGTATGTCTTCTTGAATATTCTACCATCATTATGAACCATCCACTTGATCCAAATGAAGCAATAATCATTAAAGGTTTTGGAGGGGAGACTCGGCTGATCAGCGTATATATTCCAAGCAAGTCTGATTCAACCCTGATAAGTTATATCAAAGATATACTCCAGGTAGAAGGTGGCGGGTGGAAATATTTGTTTAATATTGGTCCAGGATATGATGTTAAATCGTTCCATACTTCTATTTCCGGTGATAATTTTGTTATTAGGCATGATTTTGTTCCGCCAGATTCTCAATGTTATTGTATGCTAATGGACTATCCTGACGAAGCTCCAACTGAAATTCCTGAATATAATTCAACTGAAACATCGGCAATGGAGTCTACTATTATCAAGAGCTTAGAACTGGTAATTTCCACTGAGCTAGATCCGGGCTTAACAAGTAGCTCTGATCAAGAAATCACGACTGGGTTAGAATTAACAAGAAGCTCAGCGCTGGGATCCACGGCAGAGATAGTACCAGATTTGACAAGTAGTTGGGAACACGAAACTTCAAATGACTTAGGAGAAAGTTTAACAACTATCTCAAATCAGGAATCCACGAGTGTCTTAGAACCAGAGTTATCAACTAGTTCAGTACAAGGAAGCTCGAGTGAGTTAGTGCCAGAGTTAACAAGTAGCTCACAACAGGATGCCTCAACTGAGTTAGAGCCAGTTCTTTCAAGTAGCTTAAATCAAGATTCCTCTACTGCTTTAGAACCAAATTTGACAAGCACTTCAAATCAAGAAAACTCAAGTGCGTCAGAGTTAGTATATTCTGATGGTTCTAGCACTACGCCAGGTCCGGAATCATTACTGGATTTACCACAGGAATCATCATCGCTTGAAATTGTTATATCATGGACTGATACTTTGATACCAGAACAATCAAGTAGCTCACAACAGAATGCCTCAACTGAGTTAGAGCCAGTTCTTTCAAGTAGCTTAAATCAAGATTCCTCTACTGCTTTAGAACCAAATTTGACAAGCACTTCAAATCAAGAAAACTCAAGTGCGTCAGAGTTAGTATATTCTGATGGTTCTAGCACTACGCCAGGTCCGGAATCATTACTGGATTTACCACAGGAATCATCATCGCTTGAAATTGTTATATCATGGACTGATACTTTGATACCAGAACAATCCATTGGGATTGATCAAACTAGCAGCACAGACTTTGCAGACATTACCAGTCAAGATTCACAACCCCCACAAGAATCTACATCAGAACCGGCTCATGAATATTCTTCAGATTTGAAACCAGAATCAAATACAGAAGTCACTTTGTACTCCAAGCCAAAGTCTGACTTTGAACCAGGTACTACTTCAACTTCAAATGCTTCTACTGAGGATAACTCCACTCCAAATGGTAGTAGCGCTTCAATCAGTAGAATCACAACGACAGAAACCTCAATTACCTTGATTACTGTTACAATATATCCAACAAAACCAAATGCAAGTAAGACAATCACCGATACTGGTATTGGTATGCTGAGTTCAGAAATGACAATTCTTGACCTGACACTGACGGCTAGTGGTAAAATTCTGGTTGTTATATCAACTTTTACTTTTATAACTACAAAGCAACTCCCAGACACTGAAGCACAAGCTACACCAAGATCATTTGTATCGGATTCTGCTAATCTTATCTCAACCACTATTACTACTGAATCTTCAGGATCTGCTAAAACTGGAGCGATTGATGAAACTGTTTCTACTAGAAGACGTCCCAAGTCATCAATGTTGAATGACGTAAGCACATCAAACAGTGGAATAATGACAAGAATTTCTATTTCTTCTGTTAAGTCTGATCCTTCCACAACAACTACTGCAAAAGAGGTGAGACCAGTTTCAATGATATTACCTACAACAACTGGCCAAAACGGTGAAACAGAGAACAGCATTGGAACAGTTTCCACCATGGCGGTAGCTTCCGATATTCCAGATGTGAGTCCTGTCGTTGATATTCAATCAGACGGATCAGTGAATGTATGGCATGGAATTGCTATCTGGAGAATTATGTTTTCTTTGTTATTGTTTGCATTTTAATCTTTGATGAAAACTTTTTATATTTGATTTATCTATGTACGACTGTAATAAAACTAAGTATGTGTTTACATACCGCTAATGTAAAAGATTCTTAATTGTACGAGTTTGATTCCTTCGTCTCAATATATCTATTATGGAAAAGAAAGAGGAACTTACTGCAGCAAAGTACACCTCAGAAAGTAATCTGCAGTGGAAATTCTCAGTTAGTAGAATTCTTTGCTGACAGAAGCAAATATGCAGCCAAAGAAAATATATTTACTACCAGTGCAGCTCTGAACGTAAATGCCTTGTACATCCAATGAACAGGAAAATGAAGAGTAGTTACTTTCTACCTAATTATGCTTGGCCTATAAGTACTTGGCGCTGACGTTCTTTGGTTAAAGTTACATCATTTTGTGATGCGTCCTTAGACAACATGAACTGTCACGCACAAATATTTCTACCTAGACTAAATGTATAAATTAAGCACGGACATATCCATCTTTCGCTTGTTTTCAACCTCTGCTGTACTCCCATCGAATTATTGCATTCCTTTAAATGATGTCAAAGTCAAGACTTTGTGGGCATTCTTGAGGAGGTTCTTTGTGACCTCCGCCTCTTTGATAAGCCTTGCATATGGCCTGACCCCATCAATGCCCCTCAAAAAATATTTCAACTTGAGATAAATTTCTCCTCCCTTTCGTTTATTTATGTCTGTTTTCATCATTTATACTTACGAAGGGTTTTCAAATTGAACTAAGAAATTGCGCTAAATATTTTTTAGAAAAGAAACTGGCCTGCATAAAAAATAAATGGATGCAAAATAATATTTCTCTCATTTCTTGTCAACTAAAAACCACATGACCTTTGCATCAAACCATCACTAGTTCGCCTTCCTAGTGGTTCTAAAGGCGGTTTAATCGATTTAGAAAGTTTAGATCTATATCATATTTATAGATTACTAAATATGTCTAAATTTCAACATTTACAGAACTTTTAAAATAGTATGCCTACACAATAAACAATGAATATTCACAATTTCTACTATTTCCTCTGCTTATTTGCATGTTTGAGAACATTGGTGGCATACCTTATCATTGATAGAGAAACTGTTCAAATAGGGGGGCAAGTTTATGATGAAGATTACGTTCGTGCAAGCGAAGGGTTTTGGTCTCTCATTGACGTTGAGTTATTTGATATTCAACGAATTGATAACTATGTAGATGTTTATTTCTACACCACAGCACCCCTTCTCGATTTTGAATTTAGAATGGAGGATATTATCAATCTTGGTAATTTCCATATCAATACCCACAACACCCATACTGATAATATATTTTATCTTCCCAATGTTGTAAATTCCGGAGTTTTCACCATTTGGAGTTCTGCAGTTTCGAATTCAACTGTGTTAGGGTTAAACCTTATAAACCGGCGGGGAGGAGAAATAGCATATATGGTTGAAAATGGCTATGGTGAATGGTTAACATCTGGCAATGTAGAAAATCATAGTGTCATTTCACTCAAGCGGGTTAATTATATTGGTCGTGGAAATTTGACCCACGGTATGGGATGTTTCATCCTTGAAGAGTCCTCATTTACCTTACCTGAACTCCATAAATACGTCCATTCTACTTTATGTCTTAGTTACGGTAATACCATACATTCAAGATTTCCACTTCTGGAACCAATGATAATAAGAGGGTTTGGGGGAGTGAGCAACGTTATAAGGGTCCTGGTTCCAGATCCTGAAACAATACTTGTCTCATATGAAGATTCTCAATTCCTCAAAATAGATGGAGGAGAAGGCTTTATGTATAATTTTGATATTGGTCCGGGATACAATAAAGAGTATTTTATAACTGGCCAATATGATGACAATAATATTGAAGTTTTTTATGAGAATGCGGTAACAAACCTTTGTCCTTGTTATGGAGATATTGAAATTCCTGTGAATCCCCCAAAAGAAGGATCAACCGAGGCTAGTACGATTGAGAAAGAAACATCTTCAATCCAACCTTCCACTACTTCAGAACAGAATCCAACGAGCAGTGAACAACTGGAAACTGGAACTACCTTGGAAGCAGACTCCAGTTTCTATAACAGCGTCACTACAGGTCAAGAACAATCACTGGATCCTCCTTATTGGTCATCATCTGGCTTTGTAACTACTACCCCTGAAGAGGCAACTGGTTCATTAACACTAGTGCCATCAGACTTCCCTGAGGAACCTAGCTCAGAACAAGAAGCACCAACCAGGTCCAATTTAGTCGAAACTCAAGATTCTATTCAACATTCTACTCAAGATTATACTCAATATTCAAAAGAAGAACTTTATAGTACCATGCAGGATTCGCTATCTGGTTCATTACAAGAGCAGACCTTTGAATCATCAGAGTCATCGACAGGGTTATCGACCGAGCCATCAAAAGAGACATCAACGGAGCCATCAATTGAGTCATCATCTGAGTCGTTATCAGACTCTTCATCTGAGTCATCATCAGAATTATCATCAGATTCAGAGCAATTATCACATACAAGTCAACTCTACCTAACTTCAAGTTCAACCAGCGATCCTTCATCTGAAGAATCTTATGAATCTTCCGATTTTCTCACTTCTACAACAGAAATGTCAACTGATACAATTCCAGGTTCGTCAGATTTGTCGAAGGAAACTTATAGCACAATACAAGAGCTAACCACTAGCTCCAATTTATTTTCTACACGGGAATACTCTTCTGACACAATACAAGACTGGACTTCACATTCAATCTACGACTCTAGCTTTGATCCATCAACAGACTTAGCTTCGGAATCATTTTCAGAACAGTCATCAGATGTCAGTTCAAAAACTTTACTGACTCTTGCTACAAATCCAACTACTGAATCGTTGTTATCAGAATCATCTGATTTGGTGAGTCATTCCCCTCGAACATCCACAGATCCATTGTTGACACTGGAATCAGTTTTGCCTGAGGACTTCAGTAGCACAATACATGAGACACCCACAGGTTCCAATTTGTTTTCTACTCCAGGTGCAATCCTTGATCCGCCTTCTGGTGTTTATTCAGAATATCCTCCAGAGACATTTTCAGAAAATATCCCAGATTCTATGCTTACAGAGCGAGACAGTTCTGAATCAACCACTACTTCATCTTTCATCATAGACCCAGTTACGACTTCTGATCCTGAATACACCACAGATCCAGAATCTGTCACCTACTCGGAATCCGAGACAAAAATGGAACAAGCTTCTGTTAGTCATGGTCCAGAATCCAAGTTAAATCTGCAAGATCTTGTAGATACCAATTCAACCAGGGATCCAAACATGAGTCCAACTTCTGGTCCTGCCTCAAACACCCAAACATCTGATGCAATGGAATGGTCCATCCAATCTACCCTGAAATCTAAGTCAATCACTCTGGATGTGTTTACCACCCAAGGCACTGAAGCTTCATCCCGCATAATCACAGTTACGGAAACAATCTTGACTCGGATTACTATTACAGTAATCCCTACCGAGACAATGCACAGTCGTGTTACACCAATACCAGGTGGAAGTAATGTATCGTCTAAGAAAGTGGAGACCTCAGATCCCTCTACCCTGAACTACATTAATGATGTAGTTGTGGTCGTTTCTACTATTACTTTTATCACTACAAAACATGTGAGTGAACCCAATTCTGAAACTAATGCAGTGTTTAGAACTGTAACTACAACTATTGATGGTGTTCTTACAACTGTCATGGAAACGCCGTTTGCAACTATTGAAAATCCTACTGGATCTCCTCAGACTGCAGTCGTGACAACTGGTTCAATACCTGAAGAGGAGAAACTTCCAATACCAGCCGAAACAAGCATCATGACAATCAATGGCTTTGTAACAACTATTCAACCTTCAGCTGTTCAATATACTCCTCATATTACTGCTGGTCAAGAGGAAGGTGGTTTCCAAAGTGGTGAGTTGTTTGAAACAATTCAAACAGTTCCAGTTACAACCGAAATTTCTGGAGTTTCGGATGTTAGTGCTACCGTTGATATCAATTCTAACGGATCCGACAATGTGGATGGTTTGCTTTTTTGTAAAATTTTCTTATCAATCCTCGCTTGTTTGTTTGTTATTTGAAAATACCACATGGATATTATTTAGTTATATATGTTGTTTAATTGAATTCGAATAATTTATCAAAAGTTGTCTTTATGGTATAGTAATCTCTGGTCACTACTTTTTTTTCTTACTCATATCAATTAGGAAGGCTATGCAATTAGGAAAACTATACAGAGAAACCGTTTCCCATTAAGCAAACTCAAAGAAGCTTGTTATTTGCTGATTCTTTAACTATTGGATTAACAATAGTTATTTCAATTGGTAGCTCTCGTTGGATCAATTGGTAGCTCTTGTTCTCTTCTAGCACATCTGGTAGCTCGCCAAGATTCAATTGAAAAAAAAAAAATCTCCTTTGAATTCTTAGTAGAAAACAAAGGAGAGATTGCTTCTTTTAATTGCCTTTCAAATAAACATAGAAGAAGACGACAAGTTCAAATGCCAAGTAAGAACTTAATACGTCAAAGCGATAAACCATCCAATTTGATATCTTGGTCAAAGAATGGATTTATTGCTTATGTACCATCAACAAGCAATATTTCAAATGCCACAACATCCAAAGAAAACTTATTATTGACATATCTTGAGAATATCGATGGTAAATCATGGCAATTGGCAAAACCACAACTGATCAGCATAAAGCTAGAGAATAATTTCTTGCCAGAATTGACCCTTGTATCATGGAGTTCTTTAAGTACTGATTTAGCCATTTCTGATGTTTATGGAAATTTTTATGTCTTATTGGCTGGTGTTGGTTTATTAGAACAAAAGGAAAATAGATCGACTCCTTCTGGTACTGCTAGTACTAGTACTACTACTATTAGTGAAAATGGCATTGATCGTAGGACTCCAGCAAATGACAATTCACCAAGTTATGAGTTGACTTCTTATAATCACATGGAAATGATTTATCGTGATATAATCAATCAAGGTGCAAAATTCCCTATTAATAAACGAGCTTCAATCATTAGTTTTAAATGGCTCACTATAGAAAAACCACAAATCTTAAACAAGCCAGCAACGTTAATGGATTTAGGACCATCCAATATCACCACCAACACATCAATGAATGGACGACCCCCAAATCCTCAATTTGCATATAATTACACAGTATCTCAATATACGTCCCATGGTGTCTCCCATCCCATCCCAACAAAACAAGCTTGTGTGGCCCTTAGACAAAATGGTCAATTCATGTTATATTTCCAAGGAGAACATAAAGTCGAATATCATAAAATATCTCTCTTCTTAAATGAGACACTATCAATAATAACCCATGCTTCGATTGGATTCACTAATGATAAACAAATAATAATCACCACTTTGGATTCAATGACAAATAAAATCACATCCTATTCTGTGATTATTGATTGGGGATTCTTGGTGGAGTCAGCTAAAAGACAAAAACTCGATCCACATTATCATACACCAAAGGAAGCACAAAAGGCACCCAGGTTAATCTTACTGAAGATTCAAGAAATGAAACCAATTCCGTTGTTTGTTGATAATAAGGAAGTGGCCAATGGGAATGAGAATGCCAATGGAGATTCCATGATGGATATTGATGGAGAAGGGAATAATAACACTGAAAGGAAACTGATTTCGTATCAACTTGGAAAAATTGCTTCAATTGATGTGATATCCGCTAATGCTGATAAAGATTCGAAATTGAGTATATTGATAAGTTATATCTTTCGAAATGATGAAGAAGTGGTGAATACTGTGATTTATAAGTATAATCTTGTTGAGAAACTGGATTTTGTTTCTGATGCATTTATAGATTTAGGAATAAGAAAGAACGTATCCACAGGAAACAGCAACAAGCGTGCACAAGCTTTGGTATTAACTGGAAAGATAACTCTCCCAGGTGAAATCCAATCCATAACTACAGGATTGGCAGATTTTTACATCATGGCATTTTTTAAGAATGGAGATATTACCGTTATTGACGCCACGACTTGGAAAGTCGTTAACAACTCCGCATCATCCCCAACAACAACCTCGCCACCACAAACAATATCCACCATATTCGATGTCGGATTCTCATTCCCAAAAATAAATCCCACCCATCCATTCACATTAGCTGTCTCCCCAAACATGACGTCCATCGCCTATATCGAATTCTATGAGAACAACATCAACCTATCCTTCAAAGCTGTCGAAAAGACCAGAAACCTCGGACTTCAATCACGAGAACTCTTTGCCATTTCTGCTGGATTCGCCTACAGACACGCATATGCCTGTTATACCAACACTTGTTCGGATGATTTGTTGATCCTTATCCAAAAAGAACTCATTCGTATCAAGACCCAATTGCTTGAACATATGGGCAAGGCAAAACAAGAAGCTATTGATGGTATACTTGGCAATTTCATCGAATCAATAATCGGTGAAGCTCATAAGGCGATAAATTTCCAATTGGATGGGTTTAGTAAAGAAAATATCGACAAATTATTATCCAATCCTCCATTACAAAAACTATTGAGTTTGCAATTGAGTTTGGGTGAATCCCATCAGAATTCAGTAAATAGTCGGGTTATGAGTGATATTGCGTGGATTGTGTTGAATTTAAGAAGTTCTAGTGTTGGAATCATGTTTTCATTGTCGAGTATCTATAGACAGATAAGCAAGAAAAAACCTGCCGAGGATAGTTTACAAGATTCAATCACAAGAGGAGAATGTATAATTTCATTAATTGGTAACGTGAAATGGTTAATTGATTTAATGGCATACTTAAACCAAGAATTACTCCAATTATCCCTCTACAAAGACAACACCAACCCATCAAGTAAACTCACCAAGAAAAATTCAATCGTCCTTCCAATAATCCTAAGTAAAGTACCAAGATTATTTCTAATGTATGCCCTCTCCTCGATTGGAAAAACCCATGAAATCCTCAAACAACTACATAAAGACTTATCCGAAGCAAATAAACTCTTTAATCCCATGAAAGAATCCCTAAATCGTTATTTCACAATCTGCAACAATGCCCCACTCACGCTAAGTCTATTCGAAACCTACCTCCGTGAATGCGACGCACTTATCACCAAAGAACTATCTACTCGTCTATTGGGGAAGGAAAAAGGGTATGCACTCAAATTGGAACAGAAATTATTTATAAAGGGGGAGATTGTGGCTGAAATGGAGGAGATTTCTCAGATGGTGATTGACCGATATGCGGCAAATATTGGCAGGGAGTTGAAGGTTTCGGAATTGTTTTTTTATAAAACAGATTGGTTGGATATTGGCATAAACCGAAAACAGCAAGCCATTGTTAATAATACGGATGTGATTATGGAAGATGGGCATAAGATCGTGGTGCCGAGATTACGACTGAGTTCGAAGCGGGAATGTATTGATGCGTTGAGAAAGGTTATGATTGGATTAGATGGTCAGAATACTAAGAAATCATCGACGGGTGGTGGGAGTGGAAGTAGTACAGCTACGACTACGACTTCGAGACTTAGTCAAAAGAATCTTAGGAAATGTACGAGATGTCGGGCTGTTTCATTAGTGTCTGATCCTTTGGTATTTGAAACCCCGACGACTTTGGGTTTATGGACAATGGTATTTCAAAGAACTTGTATTTGTGGAAACACTTGGGTAAATGTAGATGTATAGATTATTAGAACAATAAACACTCATATATAACTGTATATAAAATAACGGACTCAATTGATCTTTTGATTGGCTCTTGCTTGGGCAGTAGCTTCAGCTGCCTGTTTTGCAGCAGCCTCAGCATCCATCTTTGCCTTCTTCTTCGCCATCCATTTCATCACAAATGGCATCGCCGCATTACTCACAACAATCCAAGCCACCAATATCCCAATATTTCTTCCCATATGTCCCTTCCACGCATTGAAATATGCCACCTGCATCAAATCATATGAATTCCTCACGGGCATAGCATATCCATATCGATAAAAATCAGGACACAATATAATTGGAGACACCGTGGGGGCAACATTAGTCACCGCCACAAACAAAAGCACAAACCCAATCAATTGGGGTTTTATAGCCACCAAGAACAACACCATTAATTCTATAATACTCCCCAATGATCCCATTGTGAGATATGCAAACATCCAAATCACAAGAAAACCAGCTTGGCCAAATGTGACATTGAAAGGTAATCCAAAGGCACGATTTAAGGTGACGTATGCTAAGGAAAGTACGAGATATGCGACTTGTGATGAAATCATACGATAGACGACATATTGGAATCCCTTAATTTTGGATGCGATGTACATATGGATCTTGATCGAGAAGATGAATTGGAAGAAGGAGAATATGACGAGATAGATGAGACCGATTTGGAGGGGGGCTTGAAAGACGGTGTTTGTGACGGGGATGAGATCGGTGATGGCGAATGTTGGGATTGTTGCGATTAGTTGGGGTGCTTGGGAAAGGATTGTGAGTTGTTGGGTGGAGTTTTGGGTTTGGAGCATGTTGGAAGCTAATGAAGATTGAGGGATGAATGCGTAATATACTCTGACTATTTCTTGGATGATAGTGGTGATTGAGTTGGCCATGGCGTTGAAGTCTCTTCCTGTTTCGTAGACGACTTCCATTAGGGAAGTGGAGGGGTCGAAATTGGGAGACAAGGTTGATAACAGTTCAAACCATTGTAGCGTTGCATTTTCATGGACATAAAAGGCACCCCAATATTTCTGATGATGAATTTGTCTATAAACTTCTTGAGTGATTGTATTATTATGTGATGATGCTAAAGTTTCCAATCTTGTATAATTCCAAAAATCATAATTACCCAATTGTAATAAAATCGGAACATTTTGAAAGAATCCTTCAATAGTTTCACCCAAAATTGGAGGTAATTGCCCTACTTGTTTATCAGCAATCATGACTGCAAACTTTAAATTCTTATATTTAGCAGCTCTATCAAAATATGATCCCCAATAAATGCAAAGGGCAATTGAAAACCCAATAATCAAATAGATATAATTATTTGCAAATGTAACAGCAATTTGAATTCTATCAGCATGAAAATCTTTATCCCAAAAATTAAACTTCCTAGTCACAGCTTGAATCACAGTCACAACCGTACTTCTTCTTCTTTCAATCTCCGGCATATTGGTAGTCCATGTTTGTGCTGCTTCTTCACCCTCATAAGTCTGTGGGAACGCAGTCATACTATCTTGACTCAAATATGAAGCAACATCATCTGCAGCAGAGGTACGGCTTGTTGGTCTGGTTAACGAATGGGTTAATTGTCTAGCTCCAAATAATTCTTCAATAACAAACTCATCATCATCACAATTCTGTCTTTGTCTGGCGTCTTCTTCAATAAACATACCTTGAGAAGGGATGGTAAAGAAACTATTAGCAGCAGTTGAGATACGTCTTGTTATGGATGATCTACGTGACTGTTGTGAGTTGTTTGATGTGTGGTATTGGATAGGTGCTTCGTGATCTGCGGCTTGTTGTTGATGTTCGCTATCAACGTCATTTGATTCTAGGGAGGATACGTCTATATCGGACCGTGCCATCTGTTACTGTCTATACTATCTATACTGTCTCTATCTATAAAAGAAGAAATCTTAATTGATTTGAAAAATAAATTGTTGTTGGGTGAACATCTGGAATTACTAAAGTGGGGGAGACATCGATGCGGAATTTATTTTTTAACACAAATTCAATTGTTTTTCCATTTTATCCGACATATACGGCGATATCCAACGAACGTTTTTTTTTTCACTCCTATAAAATTTCTATTGACCCTTTTCCACTTTCCACTACTTCTTCTTCTTCTTTATCCAATAACTTCAAAGAAATGGATTCACCATCCCCCACCAATACCAGAATCCACCAAACACATAGTGGAATAGACCCCCACTCCAACATCAACCCCATCCAACTATCTTCATCAGAAAACAGCGATGATTCCCCCGCAGCACCATTGAATTATGAATTGGGTGAACGTATGACCGGTGTCAGACATGCAGCAGATGCAATCAACAAAACAAACACAGCTGAAGATGAACCTCCTTTATCTCAAGTCAAATCTAACAAATCAATATATCTAACTCCCATGGAACGATTCCAAGAATACGTTGGTGTATTCCCCCGGTTTATTCAAGTTTATGTCACGATATTTTGTATTTTTTTGGGGATTTTGTCCATCTATTGGGGATCATTATATCAACGTCCTTCAAGATTTCGAAATATGAAATTCTTAGTGGTTATTGAAGATGTTGATTCATTTCCAGGAACTAATGGAAATATGGTCGATCCATTGGTTGGAAACACAATGAGAACAATGTTGGAAACCAATGAAACGGTCCTATCATTAGGCAATTGGGATATTGTCAACCTAACCCAATTCACCACCCTTGCATCCAGTCACAACAATACCATCTCCCAAGAAGTCAACCATCAAGTCCATCATCAAAACTATTGGGGTGCCATTCATGTCTTACCCAACTCCACCGCCCAGATCTTCACCAGTTTCGCCCAGGCGGATCCAACATTCATGATCAATGGCGTAAACTCCACCATTCAAGTCGTATATGAATCGGGCCGTCATTTCTCTGCCTTGAATCAATACGTATTTCGACATCTCGATCTCGTGGGGGAGACATGGATAAGAACCTACGTCACTCCCCAGATCTATTCCCCCATTCTCCAATCCCTCAATCAATCCCAACACCAAGCCATCCTCCTGTCCAACTCCACAATCGCGATGTTGAACTCATTCCCGGCGTTTTCATATCTTGATCTCCGTCCACCCCGGTCTGCAGCAGTATTGGGTCCAAGTGAATTAGGATTAATCTATGCCCAATTATTCTCATTCCATCAATTCAATTTCTCATTCGAGATCTATTCATTCATGAGATCCAAACTCCGCTTCAAACAATTCATAATCTATAGATGTATCCTTTCCCAAATCAATTCCCTAATCTTATCATTGGTATATTCATTAATGACAATCGCATTCCAAGTGCCCGTGAATGTCGCGTTTGGAAGAAGTGGGTTTTTGGTATTATGGATGTTTATGTATCTCTTCATGTCTGCCTCGGCGGGTATAAATGAAAACGTGGTGAATGTAATCTTTACTTATGATAGAAAAGAATTTATTGCTCCTTGGATGATTTTGAATATTGTTATGAATATTTCGACTACGTTTGCCCCGTTTGTGTTGATGCCTGGGGTGTTTAGGTATGGATATGCTTTGCCTATGTTTAATACGTATGAGAATTTGAAGGTGGTGTTTTTTGATACGTGGAAGGGGACATTGGGTAGGAATATTGGGGTATTGGTGGCTTGGATTGTGGTTATGAATGTGTTGTTGGTGTTTAATAATAGGTGGTCTTATAAGAGGAGTAAAAGAGTCGAGCATGAGAAGAAGGCAGCGGCCCAGTCAAAGGAACAAGAAGAGAAGACTGGCATGAAACAGGATGATTCAAAGGGACTGAAGAATACTAATGAACCGTCTTCAGAATCTCTGAGTGCATAGCTCATTATATATTATTTTGATAGATATTTAGTTTATACAAATACATATACACAAACCCTTGATAGGACATCTCTACAGGGCAGCCTCGTCGGTAACATCAACACTTGGAATAATCCTATCAAACCTCTTCCCAAACTTCATCAAATCATGCACATTCCTAATCTCCTTCTTCCAAAACTCATACCCCTCCACATGTTCATCATCACTGGTGGCCAACAATTGTTCCAATATCAATAATTTCAAATTCCATAATTCATTATTTCGAATATTTGCCTCTAATAAACTCGTCAACGTATTCGGCAAATAATTAAACAAATACAGTTTCGTATGCGGGTGTTTCGACATTATTAATAACAAAGTGTATAATTTATCCAATGGCAATTGTTGGAGTTTTTCATGTTGGAAATAATGAGATAATTTCATGAATGTGATTGGTGATTTGATGAAATTGAGTAAGATGGGGAAGAATAGAATATCATGAAATAATGAAATGTTGACAAGTATATCATCATAGATTGAATCATTTAGGGAGTTGATTATGTTTGGATTTGTTCTTGATAATAACTTGATATCTAATTCATTATGTTCGTGGATTTTAACTAGATTATAAGTTTTGAAGAGTTGATAATGGTCGAGTAGGTTGAGATAGGGGGGATGATTCAGATATGATATTTTCATGACAAGGTCGATAATTTCCAATTTTACTAAATCATCCAATTTATCAGTCATATAAAGTTCAATTAAATCGTTTAATGATGGGAGGATATCTAAATGATGTTGTGGATCTTTGTTGATTATATTCTCGTAGAATTGGACTAACAAGATTAGAAATAATGGATCATCTTGATATTTCAATATTTGTGACCTGTTGAATTGGTAGTACCCCGATTCAATTGGGTTATTTAGGATAGATGGTAATATCAATATCAAGTAATCTAAATAACGAGATAATATAATCGTATCATCCTGTTGTGTTCGTATTCTATGATATAATTGTAAATACTCTTGTGATAATAAACTGTAATGATCTTGGATTGAAGTTATTAAAGATTCAATTTGATTCAAGACTGATATGGATGTACTTCTATTAAAATATTTCTCATTCAATAATCTATAAATAATATTATTATCAATCAAGAATTGCTTCGTTTCCAATTGTTCAATATTGATATTAATAATCTTCAACCCAATTGAACTATCACCCTTTTCTTCATCCTTAAATAAATTATCAATTATATAATCAATTGGGAAATAATTAGTAATAATTCCAAATGGCAAACATGACAATATCTTATATAACAACTGCACCAACAACCCATCAGGATCTACTTTCATATACGCTTCATTATTGGATAACAATTGAGTTATCAATGGAATGAATTCATCAGAATATTGTTGATCAATTTTATTAATTAATGGAATATAATTATTAATTGTATGATAATCGATTGGTTCTAGATTGGTTATACATTCATTGATATGTTGTAACACTTTCTTGCTATCTTCATCTAACTCGGTCATTGTAATTACTTGTCCTAATAGTAAAACAGATGTAAAAGAAGTAATAGATGATTGATGATGGCAAAAGAATCAAAGATTGTTTGTATGGGAAATTTCATGTCACGTGTGTATTACAATTTGATCACGTGCAATTTGTATGGTAAGTCACGTGTTTGTAATTATTGCAAAACATTTTGCATTTAATTATTTTATAATTGCAAAATACAATAAAGGAAACGATACTTATTAATGATTTATACAAATGCTTACTCTCTTGAAGACAAGCATGAGATAATACAACACTCTGCCCTTACGCGCTTAATATCTAATCTATAATGTTCCCAATAAGAACCCTTCTTTTTTTATGACAAAATTTCGTCTATTTCTTATCAGAAATATATTATCAACAACATCTAACGAACTGTATCAAAAACAACATACTTTTGACTAAATTCATTCTGAATCTTCCTATTCAAACTATATTAACTGTTTATTATTGACAAGAAAACAAATCAGTATAAGTGTACAAATTGCCAATTGTTAAACCCTTACTCGTCAAAGAGAACAATATGCATATTTAACCTTAAAAGACGAAAATTTAAATGAGTTTTTGAAAGAGACGACCCCTTTCTTTCCTTTCTTTCTTCCATTTAAACCCACTCTTCAGTTCATTCCAACCAATCCCAATCTATGATGAACATATCTCTAACTTCTTCTATTACACAAGTAAGATCCATCTTTTCGTAATTATGTAGAAAAACATGGGCTGATATAATTTTTCTATGAATTTATTTTTTAAAAGGATATAAAAGCAAAACAAAACACAAAATTTTATTTTTTTGTTTCGTATTTTTATAAACTAAAAAAATAATTAAATTATAGGCTTTACCGTAATCTATTCTTAAATTAATAGTTGCTACTATACTACTACTACTAAAGAAATAAAAAGGCTTAAGCGATTATATGATACCATAAGCCGCAAAGAATAAACATCTGCTCTATTGTCCCCTCAAGTTATAACAATACATCTTTGTATCATAATAGTTTCATATTCTGTCGGTATAATTGTTCAAAAACAAGGCTCTTCAAAAAGAACAACAGTTCCAAAATACACACTCTATAAATCTGAAACATGTCATTCAGCAATAATTGCTTTCAAATTGAATTAAGCTTTCAACTTTTTTGAAATTTTGAAACCTTATACATCCATTATCACACACCACCCGGCTTGGTCTTTTCATATGAAATAGTTACACTTCTTCTCAACTATTCTAATCCAAGTTCTCCAATGTGTGGATACTGCTTTAGTTGAAGATATAACCCTCTACATGAAATTGGAGAAATGAGGAACGAAGTAAGGCGAGCCTTTACACACTTCCTAAAATAGTTGACTGTCAAATGTTTTAGATTATATCAATTTAATGCAGGTCGGGTAAAAAAATCATCGTCTTCTTCTTCTTCGACTAAACATTTCTTTTGAAATTTTCTGGGTCTTTGGTATTGTTGTGGAAATGTTATAACAATGATCCAAGGGTTTTCTAACAGGTAGTAGTGTTTGTAATTTGCCATAAACTCCACAATTAATACGAACTGGCTAGATAACATTACACTAAAACAACCTGTAACTCCAGATATTGGTATTAGCAATCGTTTATATATATAGAAAACTTTAAAAAACTTCTTGATTGGGGGGTGTTTGGTTTTTGTTTCGTGTCAAAATTGTTGTAGTGTACTTCAAAGGGTATTGCTGTGAGTTACACATATTGAAATGATTGAGATCAGTTCTTGCATTTCAAATCTCGTAACTCTAAAGTTGATAGTTTAAACTTCGAAGATGCTCTTTAAAACGAATGATACTGATTATCCTTTGCATAGCCGGATATATGACCTTGTGTTCTCAGTTGATAGTATTGTGTGTGTGTGTTTATTAGTTGCAATAAATGCCTAAAACTTATTTTTTAATAATCATACAAAACAAAGACAAAAGGCTTTATGCATAATTACTTAAAAAATAATAAACTTTGCAGATAAAACTAAAAAAAATAATTTCTTTTTTTTTTTCCCGAATTTTTTTTTTTTCCGTTTTTCGTTTAAAATCAGAAAAATAATTTTTTTTTTTCGTTTTGGGGGGAAATGGAAATATAAACTTCAACTTAAATCAACAACTTCTAACCAACTTCCATTTCCATTTCCAAATCCTATTTATTATTGAAAAAATCATAAGCTTATTCATACAACTGATACTATCCATAAGCTAATAGATATACAGTCACAAAGTATTAATCAACAACAAATCAACAGACGAAAAAAACATACCCATCCCAGACACGTCTCTTAATTATTGATACACCCACACACGAGGAAGTCGACAATGACCCAACAACAAGAGCCAAAAGTGGTTGACTCATCCATCGACAGTAATAGCAACAGCAGTACTGAAATATCCAAACACAACAAAAACAGCATTGAAGAATTTAGTAATAATGGATCATCATCAGAATTAAATACAAATGATACATCCAGTCTACCAGAACCACAAGTTGAATCGCTTTCCGATGAATTGAAACATCATACAATTACATCCAATGGTATCAAGACACCACCACCACCACCACCACCAGCAGCACCACAGAACCCCGAGGGGGAATATCTTGAGATTGCTAAGAAGTTATTTGAAGAAGAATTTGTTTCTATTCAACCAGAAGAATATATTCAATTCTTAGCTTCCAAAGATCCAGAATCAACCAAGATTAGAAATTATTATATGAATTTATTTAGTTGGCCTACGAATTTATTAAGTTCTACCAGAATGTTATGTTCGAAATTATATCTTAAGGGTGAATCACAAGAAATTGATCGGATATTGACATCATTTACTCAATCTTATTTAAAACAACATCCTCATAATATATTCTGTACCAAGAACTTTGAACAGATTTATGTGATTATTTATTCATTGATATTGTTGAATACGGCATTACATAATCTGGAATTAAATAAAAAGAGTAAAATAAGTCAAGCTGATTTTATCAAAAATACTTATTCAACTTTTCTTCAACAAAATCCTAGTTTGGTGAAAACATTATCGATAAAACAAAGATTTGCAATGGAAAGAGAATTATCTAATTTTTATGAAGATTTGGCAAAGACTGAATTACATTTAAAAACTAATGATGAATCACAAGTTACAAATAATAATAATATCGTTAGAAGAATGTCGAAAAAGGAACAACATCCACAACTTAGGCCATCATCACATCCACCGAAATCAGCAGTCCCACCCAATCCTGTCTTATCCTTAAACAACGCCATTCCCACCACCACCACCACCACCATCACTCCACCAGAAGAATCACAACAACAACAACCCCAAGAAGATCAACAACAACTAGAACTCTCTCGTGAATTAAGTTCCAGCAACTCCATCTGGTCCTCCGACACAACCGACCACCAAACCCGCCAACATCAAACCACTCTCTTCAAAACAGCAACCAACTCGTCCTCATACACCTCCTCCTCCACCAATGGCAGCCCCAAAAAACCCGACCACCAACGAGTCGGGCTCGCCCGGGTCCTAGCCAGTGACGGACATCGTCGTATCCACCCCAAATCATCCACCGCTTCATTATTCTCCTCCAATCACACAGTAACAGCTCGAGCAAGTTTCGACAATCTCAGAAATAATGGAAATGGCAGTTCTGGAAATGCCAAACACCGACTTCAACAATTGAATCATCATGGAAGTCGAATGTCTCTCATGTCGCGCGAATCCAATTTTTCACAATTTGATGACATGATGTCAGAACTCACATTTGAAAGTATGTCCGAATTAGGAAATACTAATGTAGATGATAGTTTCGCGGGTGGGGATAATCGATCATTGGATGATTTTGAGGCGGGGGAATATCTGGATGATTATGATTTGGTGTTGGAATTAAGGGGGAGTCCATATTTGAAAGAAGGGTTGTGTAGGTTGAAGATCTTGAATAATGATTTGATGGATGAGTCGGGGAGTGGAAGTGGGAGTGGAGGGAGTGGTAGTGGACAGCAGGGGTCGAATGCTAGTATTATTAGTGCGAATACTCATTCTGGTGGGAGATTTTTTTCATTTTTTAGAAGAGCTGCAATGGGTGGTGGTAGAAGTCATCTGAGTAGTGTTAGTAGTGGTAGTGGTGGGGGTAATGGTGGTAATTCAGATACCATTGGAACCCTGTCAAATCCATTATTACAAAAATTCACGGAAAATTTCGTGGTGGTTTCAAAAGGGGTCCTTGCATTATATTCCTTCGATCCCAAGATTGTCAAGAAACAACAAAAGAAAACCCACAAGAGAAGATTTGGTCGTCATTCTCATGATGAAGAACCTCCCATTGAAGATCAGAATGGAAATGTTGGTGATGGGAATTGGTTAAAGAATGCCGCCAAGATTGGGACATATAATCTTTGTTCTACTTTTGCTCAATTAGAAAAACCATCCAATACTCCAATCACAACCTCCACAACCTCCACATCATTGAAACCAACTTGGTCATTAACATTTCCGCAAACTTCCAAACGACCAGCAAAGAAATTCATATTTGAAGCCGGAACAGAAGAAATCGCCTTGGAATTTATAAATACTTGTAATTTCTGGGCGGCAAAAATCACCGCCATACCAACATTAGAAGAATCAATGAGTTCGATAGAATATGGATGGAATAATTTAGATATGTTAATTGCCTATCGTGATTCATTCAAAAAATCGAAAAATATCGCGAAATGGGAACCACTTATCAAAGGAATCTATCTTTCCAATTATATCGTAACTGGAAACAATGAAGATGATGATGTGAATCATGTGGGGATGATGAAACAATTTGTGAAATCATTGAAGTATTATAATAATCTTCGGAAATTATATAAAGATTTCATTCAATCTCGACTGAGATTTGTGAGTAATTTACCTAGATCACAATATAATTGTTCGAATTATAATCGAGTTTTACAGAATTTTGATCGAAAGATTAAGGATTATAAATTAGAATTATCCAAATATAAGAGTTATGTTATTGTGCTTGCATTTGGATTACAATTAAGATTTGATCTTGAAGATGAGGATAAGATCGATGATGGAAGTGCAACAGTAATCGAGGGCCATACTAGTCCAGCCAGCACCGAAGGTGCAACAACAACAACAACAACAACCGATTCAAGCGATAATCACAACAACAACAATGACGACGACGATGACTTTACAAAATTGGTTAAATTAGAAATCAAGAAATTGTTTTTGAATATGAAAGATGTATCCAAAGTAATCGCCACCTATGAATCATGTAAATCAATTGCTAAATTTGTTTCAATGGCTCAAAAACAAGACATTGAACGTCAACATCTCCAAGAACAATATTTACAAAGTTTGAATAATAATAATGAGAATCAAATATTAGTGAAGTCCCCAAAAACGTTTACGTTGTCTGATTTTCAAGGGAATGAAAGTCCAATCAAACAATTATTAGCTAGTTCTAATAATAGTCATAAAGGACTGCCAATGGGATATTCACTGATTAAGATGGAGGAGATTCCGGAAGAAGAACATGATGAGAAGAAGGTTGAGACGGAGGAGTCTTCTTCAGCAAAGAGTAGTAGTAGTTCTACTAAGGTTCCTGATTTGAAGATTGAGACTACTCCTGCTTCTGCATTGATCTTTAAGTAGAGTAGGTGGTGTAGAGCTTGTATTGAAGTTTTTTTATAGTATATAAATGTATCATATTTTAGATAATTTTTTTTGGTATTTTAATAATAATAATCACTAAGAAATTAGTAAAGGAAAGAAGCAATGTAATGTAATGTAAGTGATATTTAGAAATATCGAACGATTTAAAAGATTGATAATAACCGTTTCAAAATGTAAGTAATAACCATTCAACAAATCTCAAGATTGCGCTTTTTACCTTGCTGTACTTTGAACAATAGCCATTATTGTTTTAAAAAGGCCTAATTGTATTATTAGACGATTTACTTTTAAATTCTGCTAAACAATAAGAGATCCAAATAGGGGAGTTTCAAAAGTGATATCTATTGTTGTATGTAATAGTTGATACATATAGTCTAACAATTCCATTCTAGATTATATTTACGAAGTCACATGTTGCATATTGCTTAGTTGTACTTTTTTGATAATAATTGGGGGTGACTTGGGGTGATGGATGGGTTGATTAGACGAAGCAAACTGAGTGTGTGTATAAACCAATAGAAAAAAAGAAAAGTTTAAGCGATTGATTTTATTTTTTTATATTGGAACCTAAGCCTAAAACTAAAGCCATTGTTTAAACTAGGGGTCTCTTTCCTGTTTAAGAAAAATGTGTAACGAATAAATTATCATCACCTTACTCACCTTTTAAAAAAATAATAAATATTTTTTTAAACTTTAATTTATTTTTTAAACTTTTATTTATTTTTTTTTTATCAACGCTCGAGGAAAAGTTTTTTTTTTTTTTTTTTTTTAAATCAACAAACTAAAAAATTAAAAATAAAAATATTTCAACAACAATTTTCTTCTTCTTCTTCTTTCTATCTAATAGTATAAATAGAATATTATAGACAACACCCTCCATTAAGTACCCGCTTTACTAGTATACTTCCAGATATATATATATATAAGTAGCTAACTATGACCGACTCATCTAGAACCATTAATCATAAACTCAATGAAATATTGAGTAAATATTCAACATCAAAAACTAAATTACCAACATCAACTGCATTAAATTATGCTTCAACATTAAGAACAAACATAATGGGTAAAGATAAACAAGAGAAAGTTAATCTGATTGTTGTTATGGCTAAATTATTAGATTGTATTATTGGTACTGATGCTGCTTCAAATCAATTTGTTACAATATTAGATGTTGATTTATTTAAAACTTTATTATCTATAATAAGTGTTAATATGTCAATAGAAACTTATAAAGCTATTCTTAAGATTATGGTATTTGCTATAAGTGGTACTGTTTATGAAGTTAATAAAGATGAATCATTACTGAAATATTTACCCATTTATTATTCATTAATTGAATATTTAGATGTTATTGATGTTTTTACCATTAAAGTTTATTCACCTGATTATAAAGTTACTTTAAGTACAATTAAATTAATTAATGATTTAATTAATAAAGCTTTAAAGTTTAAATATCAAGGGATTATAACAATATTAGCTAAATTAAAACAAGCTAATTTCTTTAATATGGTTAATAGTTTATTATTTGAAATTGATGATAAATCTATATTAATTGCTATTGAAAATTTGAAAACCAGTTATTATAATATTACTATGTATTTACTGGATTTAACTTTTGATTTAACTCATGATTCTCATGAACATTTATTAAATGGTTTATTTGATATTTTACAAGTTTCCCTTAATGAATATGGTACTCCTGCTACAATTGAAGAATTTATTCAAACTGGGTTTTCCGATAATCCAAAACAATTCATTCTTGATAATTTTACAATCTTATTAGCAATGAATCTTCAAATATTCTTAAAAGATCCAAATTTCACCTTTAAGAAAAGATTCCATGAAGAATTAATGATGAGTGAACACAAAAGAACTTTCCCATTTTATTTATTCTTAGTCAAAGCTACTGCTATGTGGTTAGATGTCATTCAACAACCAAATAAATACCCCAATATTTATAAATCAATCCTTACTTGGGAAGTGATGATTTATTATACCATGAATAATTGTTTAATTTTATGGCAAGAAACTCTTGCCCAATTAGAAAACAGTTTAGATATTGATAAAATCTTCCAACTCCTTTATTCCGACTTGGATTCAATCGAATCGGAATTATCAACCTCATCAATCCTCGGAGGAAGCATGCATCAATCAATTGAAGAATGTTTAGACATCACATCAAAACTGGCAGAAGGTATGAGACACACCCAAGCTACCAATCTCTACACCAAACAAACTTCCTTATGGAATTCCAAATTCACCGCATTTAATAAAAACCTCGCTAAAGAAGTTCTTGATTTCGTCGCCGAACAAAGAGTCGCCCAATTATTAAAAGGATCTTGGGTATATACCGACACTTATGGAGAATCAATCTTCCGAGTCAAAGAATCCACCAAGAAATCCAATACCACCACTTCCAGTTTATCTAAATATTATTTCATAACCCTTTCTCCTAATCGTCAATACGTCTATTATAAAGATTTCATGGCCCGCACAACTACAAATCCAACATTTGCCGAAATGGAAGAACGAGGCATCCGAATCGCCGACATCAAAGATCTCAAATCAGCCAAAGTCGGGGATTTTATCGGGGAGGCCGAAAAACGAAAATCATCAAAATTGATCTCGATCAAGGGAACAATCTCATACGAAAGGATTTCATTCATGAACCTGGCGGGAAAACCATTATTATCATTCTATACTGATTCCGAAGTGAATAAATATGTTTGGTTGGATGGGTTGATGATGTTGATGGGCCGGATTCGGACGGGGGAACAATTGTCGACGGAGACGGCGAAGCAGATTGATTCGTTGGTGGATATTAGAAGACGGACTCAGTTGTTGGCGTTGGAATATGATGGGAATGAGGTGCATGATAAAGATGGTAGTGTGTTGCCTGAGCCGGAGCAGGAGCAACAGCAACAACAGGAGCAGGAACAACAAGGGGAGGAAGGTAAGAAAGTGGAGGAATATGAGGATGAGGATGAATTATATGATTTGGATGAGTTACTGAATGTTACAAGAGATTTTGTATATGTTAGTGCTACTTCTTAGAGAGGAAGTATTGACAATTGGTTTTTTACTTTTTGGATTTTCTATAAAAGATAGACTGTTTTATTTTACTTACTTATTTACTTTTTCTTGTTTGTTATTATTTTATATATACCTGTTTCAATTATTACCTCAATGAATATCTCTGACATACCCTATCTATCTGAATATCCATATTGCACTATAGAATTAGTTTATATGGGCTGTTTATATGCAGTATGAGCCGCACGCATCGATTTATAATTTTTTTTTCTTCTCAATCAAAAATTATTCAAGATGCTCATCTCATCAATTCGTTTATCACTTCAGTTAATAGATCATAGAGTATAATACATAGACAAAACAAAATGGCTAAGGAAGACTTGATACTCACAATAGACAGTGATTCAGAAACTGAGCAACAACAAGAACCAACACCTGAACCAACTCCCAAAAAAACCAAAAAGAACAAAAAATCCAAGAAATCAAAATCCGAAGTTGTAGAAGAAGAGGATGAGGATAAAGACGACATAAACCCCGATTTCGCATTTGTGTTAGACGGTTATGATCAGACAATGAGTGATTTCACCGGATGGGATTTTGGCGTGAATGGAGAAAACGACAAGCTGGGAAAAGATGGAAAAGGATTTAGTATGAATAAAGATGTGGATTTGGATGGGATATTGAGGAGAAAAGGTGGTTTGAGCGGGTTGGTTAGTGTGAAAAAAGAGGAAGAGAAGGTAGAACAAGAAGAAGAGGAAGATGAGGAAGAGGATGAAGAGGAAGAAGAAGATGAGGAGAGTGATTCGGATGATGAAGAATTGGCCCTTGATGGATTTGGAATGGGATCAAATGAACAAAACCAAGAAAGCGAAGCCGAAGAAGAGGAATCTGAAGGCGAAGAATCCGACGACGAACCAGTTGAAGGCGATATGGACGCCGAGCACCCCGGGTCCGATGTCGAGCTTAATGAACCAGAAGAAGATTCCGCCGAAGCAATTGCCGAATTCTACGCCGATGAATCAGAATTATCAACCCCCACGAAAACACAAACCCATACCACCTTCCAAACCCTCCAATTATCCCGTCCGGTCTTAAAAGGGCTCGCACAATTGGGATATACCAAACCATCCCCGATTCAATCGGCCGCTATCCCAATTGCATTATTGGGGAAAGATATTGTGGCTGGTGCTCAGACTGGTAGTGGTAAGACTGCGGCATTTATGATTCCAATAATTGAGAGATTGTTATATAAACCGTCAAAAATCGCCAGTACTAGAGTCATTGTGTTGACTCCCACGAGAGAATTAGCTATTCAAGTCTGTGATGTTGGGAAAAAGATTGGACAATTTGTTAATAATTTAGATTTCGGATTAGCTGTTGGGGGGTTGAATTTACGTCAACAAGAACAACAATTGAAATCACGTCCTGATATTGTGATTGCTACTCCTGGTAGATTGATTGACCATATTAGAAACTCCCCATCATTCTCAATTGATTCTTTGGAAGTTTTGGTTATTGATGAAGCTGATAGAATGTTAGATGAGGGTTTCCAAACTGAATTAACTGAGATTTTATCCCTTATCCCCAAACATAAGAGACAAACTTTATTATTCTCGGCTACGATGAATACTAAGATTCAAGATTTGATTCAATTATCATTACAACGTCCTGTTAGAATCATGATTGATCCCCCCAAAACCGCCGCTAATAAATTAGTTCAAGAATTCGTCAGGATTAGAAAAAGAGAATCACTTAAACCAGCATTATTATTCCAACTTTTGAATAAAATGGATCCTACTCATCAGAATAGAATCGTGGTATTTGTAGCTAGAAAAGAACAAGCCCATAAATTAAGAATCATTTTGGGATTATTGGGATTAAAAGTTTCGGAATTACATGGGTCCTTAACCCAAGAACAAAGATTACAAAACGTTAATGATTTCAAAAACCTAACTGTCCCCATCTTGATTTGTACCGATTTAGCAGCTAGAGGGTTAGATATTCCCAAGATTGAAATTGTGGTGAATTATGATATGCCAAAAACATTTGAAATCTATTTACATCGTGTTGGTAGAACTGCCAGAGCCGGTAGACAAGGGGTTTCCGTTTCATTCGTGGGTGAATCCACTCAAGATCGTGCCATTGTTAAGGAGGCGATTAAATCGATTCAAGAGTCAGATAATGCCGGGAAAGCAGTGTCGAGAAATGTCGATTGGGTGGAAGTTGATGAATTGAATAAAGTTGTTGAAGCAAAACTGGATATAATTGAGGAGGTATTACAAGAAGAAAAATCAGAGAAGGAATTATTACATGCGGAAATGGAATTGAATAAGGCAAGTAATATGATGAAATATGAGAAGGAGATTCAATCTCGTCCAAAGAGAACTTGGTTTGATGATAAATCCAAAAAGAATCAAACTGAAGTTATGGGACAATTAACTAAACATGGTAAGAAAGTTAATTCTAAAAAGAGAAAAGCTATGGAAGTCAAGAAAGAAGCTCCTGGTAGATCTTATAAGAAGACAAAAATTGATAGAATGACTGATCAAAAGAAAAACCCAAAGGCTAAGAAGAATGGAAAGTCAAAGGGTAAAAGTAGAAAATGATTGAGAGTCGAGACTATATAAATCACGTGATATATATTCCTGTATATAAGACACGTTGTAACATTTTCTTTCTCTCTATTTAATTTTTAAAGAAAATAAATACGAACAAATAATCAACAACCTTTCATCCTCTACTTCCGATAGACAGTGAATACCCTAATAATACAACTAACTGAACAAAGTTTCAGGAAAGAATCGTAGACATTTCTTACAATTGAAATAGAAGAAATCAGAAGAAAATGTCGTCATTTTTACATAATGGATATACCAAATTAGTCACTGGATATAATCAATCAAATGAATTCAATAATCCCCGGAAATTATTAATTCAAATAATCATATTACAATGTTTCTATTACTTAACCGCAATCATAATATTCTATCTAGTAAGTCTGTTAAACGGATATGACTTTAAATTCAATTGGGTCTTTAGTTGGGAATTAATCTCCCTGGACAATGCGATGGGACTAACACTTTTCATTCTTTGGTTATTTGATTCCTTATTATGTGTCCTTTTTGTCACGATTATCGTGGGTAGGAGTAAATTAGCCTGGGATTTCGCCATTACGGTTCATATCATAAACCTAATTGTTGTTTGGACATATACTTCGAAATTCCCTTCAAGTTTACTTTGGTGGTGTTTACAGATTTTGAGTGGAACGTTGTTGGTGACGTTGTCGACATATAGTACGAGATGGCAGGAGTTGAGGACGACGTTTTTTGAGAATATGTTGGATCAACAGGAATTGGGACAGATGGGGAGTCTGAATGCCACCAGAGTGGAAGAGTTTGAGATGTCTCCATATCCAAAGGAATTACTGACTGCTACTACTAATACTACTAATACTACTACATAGAGATTAATTTACAGAATAAGATTTTTAAATGAAAGTTAATATATACATATCACCACATATGTCAATCATAGGATTTTCAATTGGTTACAAGTTGTATCTTGGATACAATCAATCAGATATCTCAGGCTGTTCGAATTGAAGGATAGAGAACCTATGCGCTCCTCAAGGACTGGCCATCTTGCCCCTTGAATGGCATCTAGGAGGTCATTCCTGGTGATAGAATGACTCTTGCTTCTTCCTTAGTCTGTCTCTAGACATTAGACCAAGCGGTTAGTCCGAAATATTCATTGAGACTCTCCCTTATGCTTTACTGTAAAAGCTTAAGCAGTTTGAAGAGAATATAAGTCATCTAATATAAACCGCATTATCCATGTAATTAATTAGACCTGTAGATGCAGGGCGAAGTCTTCGGTTCGCCTTGCCATTTTGATACTACCAGCACGACATTCTATAAATGTCTCGTACACTCAAAAAAAGATAACACGACATTTTTCATCACCAAGGAAAAAAAATTTACTCATCCAAAATTCTCTTCAAAAACAAACCAATTGAAGTTATCAATTCTTTTGAAACACCAAATAGCAATTAGTAATTAGCAATTTGTAGCAAATGTCATCAGAAGAAGAATTAATCAACTTGTTCAACAAAGTTGGATTGGGAGAAAAGAAATCCCAAGAAATTATTAAAAACAAAAAAGTATCTTCTTCACTTTATGAAATCTTAACCAATGAATCTTCTAGTGAATCTTATAATGATAAACAATTGGCGCTTTTACATCAATTAGCAATTGAATCTAAAGGTGGTATAATCCCCAATCGTAAATTTATCACTGATGCCATTTTGGACGGACGTATCAAGACAAATTTACAAATCCTGGAAGCTGTCAAATATTTGAAATCTACCACTGAAGGAGCTGATGTTTCCTTGGATAACTTCAATGCTGCTTCTGGTGTAGGCATTGAATTGACTGAAGAAGATGTCAAGAATGAAATTGAGAAATATCTTAATCTGATTAATTCAGAATTGGAATCAAAAAGATATTCAATCTTACCTAAAGTATTAGGTGAAGTTAAAAAATTACCAAGTCTTAAATGGGCAGCACCAAATTTGTTCAAACCAACCATTGATGCATTATTCTTAGCCAAATTAGGTCCAAAAGATGAAAGAGACGTGGTTAAGAAGGAAAAGAAACCAAAAGCTGCTTCTAATGCCGCCACCAAAGCAAAAACCACCACTGCTGCCGAACCTGAACGTTCTATGTTTTCAGAAGGGTTCCTTGGTGATTTACACAAACCAGGAGAAGAACCACAAATGTATCCTGAATTATTAAAGGCTCATAATGAATTCACAAAGGGAAAAGTATTCACTCGTTTCCCACCAGAACCTAATGGATTCCTTCATATCGGACATTCAAAAGCTATCATGGTTAATTTCGGATATGCTCAATTCCATGGGGGTCATTGTTACCTTAGATATGATGATACTAATCCAGAAGCTGAAGAAGAAGTTTATTTCAGATCTATTAAGGATATGATTGATTGGTTGGGTTATGAACCTTGGAAAATCACCCATTCTTCGGATTATTTCGATGAATTATATGAATTGGCAATCCGATTGATCAAAAATGACAAGGCATATGTTTGTCACTGTACTCCGGAACAAGTTAAAGCCAATCGTGGTATGAAGGAAGATGGTACATTAGGTGGAGAGAGAAAACCATGTATTCATAGATCTCAATCCATTGAACATAATTTAACCGAATTTATTGCCATGAAAGATGGGAAATATAAATCTGGTGAAGCTACTCTTAGAATGAAACAAGATTTATCTTCCCCATCTCCACAAATGTGGGATTTGGTGGCATATAGAGTCTTGGATGCAGCTCATCATCGTACTGGTGATAAATGGAAGATATATCCTACTTACGATTTCACGCACTGTTTAGTTGATTCTTTGGAAAATATCACTCATTCATTATGTACCACTGAATTCATTCTTTCTCGAGAATCTTATGAATGGTTATGTGATGCTCTTCATGTTTATCGTCCACCACAACGTGAATATGGTAGATTGAATTTAACTGGTACTGTATTATCCAAACGTAAGATTGCCAAATTAGTTGATGAAAAATATGTTAGAGGTTGGGATGATCCAAGATTATATACTTTAGAAGGTATTAAAAGAAGAGGTGTCCCACCTGGTGCAATTTTATCATTTATTAATACCTTGGGTGTAACCACTTCAACTACCAATATTCAAATTGTTAGATTTGAAAGTGCCGTTCGTAACTATCTTGATCAAACCACTCCAAGATTAATGATGGTTTTGAATCCAATTGAAGTAGTTATTGACAATTTAGCCGATGATTATGAATTAGAAATTGAAATCCCATATAAACCAGGAGGAAAAGATGAATCTAAATTTGGTTATCGTAAAGTCAAATTCGGTAATAAGATCTATATTGATTCCAATGATATCCGTACTGAAACTGCCGATTCGGATTATTTCAGATTAGCACCTGGTCAACCAGTTGGATTAATTAAAGTCCCATTTAATATTAGTTATAAATCCGCTGAATTTGATTCCGAAGGTAAAATCGTTCGTATTCATGTTAATTACGATAATGAAGTAGATAAACCCAAAAAACCAAAAACATATATCCAATGGGTTCCTAAATCCAATGCTATTCATATTGATCAAGTCAGGATCTACAAACCATTATTCAATAGTGAAAACCCTCTGGCTCATCCAGATGGATTCTTGAAGGATATCAACCCCGATTCCGAACATGTGATTACCAATGCGGTGATTGAAGATAGTTTTAAGGAAGTTGAAACGAAATCTCCATTGAATATTGAGATTGTTGGAAGTGAATTTAATATTAAGGAAAAGAAAGGGTGTAATACTGTTAGATTCCAAGCTTTGAGAGAAGGTTATTTCTGTGTGGATAAGGATTCAAATGGGAATAAGTTGATTTTGAATAGAATTGTGACTTTGAAAGAAGATTCTTCAAAGAAGTGATATCAGATGACTAGAAATGAATTAATTAGATATCTTTATGTATTGTCCTTACCTACATTTTAGCACTTTATCATCTTCCTCTATATAATAGTGATACATGCCAATTAATACATCAAGAATCATAGTGGTTAAGTGATCCTTTGACATCATTTGAACCAACATAGCACCTATGTAAATACTATGCTAACGGACGAAAATTCTGAAAGTAATGTTTATCAAATTGTCTCATCAACTTGTATGGAACTTAGCAGGCGGACAGGTTACTTGCCAACTTTCTTTTTCCCACGGCATCATGTCCGAAATATTTCTTCCAAGTAATTGCAGTGACCATTTCGACTTTCAGAATGGGTTGTACTCAATTTTCCTTGGCAATAGTATAAGACCACTCTAGAATGATTGAAGTCAATCACACATGCTGATTGATATGTTTTCGTTCCTTTCTTACTTCACATAAAATGATTATTCCCCCCCCTCCCCCCACAATGCCTTTCTCTTCACTATACTTTCAGTTTCCTTATACTGTCTTGATTCTTAGATTGTTAAAATGTTAAATGTTAAAAACTGTTATTTAACATTTTAATAATAGGTTCCATTGGGTACTTACATAAAAAAATAAAATGACAAGAAAAAAAAAATTGCGACTGACACTTGTTACAATAATGATACAATCCCGTAATTCCCCTTTATACAAATCATCTCATTGACCAAATGTATGATGATGATCATGATGGCTTCCAACACTACAATCTACACATTCATTATTATTATTATTATTATCACTATCAAGTGGTATGGCTAATGTCATATGAAAATTGCTTTTTTTTATTAATTAATTAACTGTAAAATGTGTCGATGATAAAAAATACTTTTTTTGCAACCAATTCATCATGATATGTAACAAATCATGATTTATAACTTTTTATACATCCCGAATTAACTATAAAAGAATTTACATCTCCACCACCTCTTCTGAATTTGTAATTTCCAATTTTGTTTTTTCTTCATTTAAAACAAAATAATTAATTAATATGATCACTTTGAATTTAATACTTATTGTGTTTATCACAGTTATCAGAGATATTAATGGGATTACAATTGATGAAGAAGTCCGTCAAACAGGTGGCGAGTTTCTCTACGGACCCGACAACGACCGTATTGAATTCAATGCCTTAGTTGCCCTTAAAGACATATATCACTTTGAAATTTACGATGTGACATTTAATGAAGAGTTTTACTACTATAATACTAAAAGTGTGAGTAGCATCAGGTTTCAACAGACTATATTTACACAGAATTCTCATACAATTTTAGATAGACAGTCTTCTAATAATGTATACATGACGGGTAGCAATATAAATCTAGGATATCTCACATTCCAGACTTTGCAGGGGGCACGTTTAAGTATCTTTGCGGTATCATTGGTGAACGAAGGAGAAATGTATTTGATTGGTAATATGGATAGACTTTATTTTGCAGGTTATTCTTTCACCAATGACGGTACATTTTGTGCAAAGGATACAGTAATCAACTTGGATGAGGACTCTAAAGGGAGAGGCTGTTATGTTCTTGAAAACACAGAGATTACCATTTTCGGTGGAGCATCCATACCTTCTATCTGCTTGTCAGGTAACGTTGAAGACACATCCGTGTTGTATTTGATGGCGTCTGAACAAGGAACGGTCAAGGTTGTAAATTTTGGTCCAAAGAATATTTTGTACATTAACGCTGGAGTGCTTGACGTTGATAATAATTATTTGATTGGAGATTATTTAAAAATAGATTTCGGTCCAGGGTATGATATGAGTAAATTTGAGGCACAAGTTTTCGGTGCGCACCTTCAAATTAGGTATACGGGAGACATTGATGAAAATGCAGAACGTTATACATGTGATTGTACTTGTCCTGACCTACCTCCAACAAGCATACCAGAAGAGAAAACAAAAGCAGAAGAGCCAACCGAATCAAACGAAGGAACCGAACCAGTCAACGTATTTAATGAACAGATCTTGCAAACTGGTGGTCAGTTTTATCACGAACCTTCCTCATTCCAGAGCATCGACGACCTTATCCAATTCAACGGGTTAGTTTCGGTTGTTGATCCAGATTCATTTTACCTTAATGGAGTACAGTTTAATGACGAATTTTACTACTATGCAACAGTTGTTCCAGAAGAGGTTCCTTATTTTGATTTAACCATATTTAATGACGAATCCCACATTATGGCAGCTACTGGCACAGAGACTTTCGAAATACAGTTTGGAGAAGCGACTATGAATTCCGGTTATCTTTCATTTCAGAATTTGCAAAATGAAGGACTTGTCTTAATCAGTGGTTCTGGTCGTATGGAAAATCATAATCAAATGTATTTGATTGGTGCTGATCCTAAGTTCATCAGATTTGAATCTCAAATCTACAACTATGGTACAGTTTGTGTTAAAGGTGGAACTATGATACCTACAGGAATGGATGAAGGAAATGGCTGCTACATTCTCGAAGATTCCATCATGGTCATTGATGCTGGCGACTTCGGTTCTTCTATTTGCTTTGCAGATGATAAGTATGACGAGTCGGAAATTTACTTCCCTCATGAAAACCGCCTGCGTTATCTATTGAAGCTTGTGAATTTTGGAATGCGTAACTCCTTGAAATCCGAGATTTGGGGGCATGAACTACCACATATCTCGATTGAAGATAATCATTTAAAAGTCGTAAGGTCTGAGTTCGATTTTGGATCTGAATTCGATTTTGGCCCAGGTTATGATTTGAATAGTTTTGAGGGACGTATCGACGAGGATGGATATTATGTAATCACATACAATGGAGTCATTACCAACGAAGAAGAACGTTATGTTTGTGAGTGTGCTTGTCCTGACTTACCTCCAACAGATGTACCAAGAGAAGCATTGGTCAATACGGTTGCATCAGGTGAAGAAGATCAACCACTACCAGATGATAATGATCCACCACCAAGTCAACCAGCACATCCAGAGCAAATGAAACCAGAATCGGGTAGTCAAAACACTTCAGGCGGAACCCCAAATCCCGGCGACTCAGGATCAGGAAAAGATCCAGAAAATCCAAAATTTGTGACCCCAGAATCTATTCCAGATACAGAGAAGAAATTGGACGACGTACAACAAACGGGAAACGATGAACTTGCTGGACCAGGAGAACTTAATGGAGGAAATGGCCAGGGTGCATCAGTTGAAGTGCAAAGCGGAGGACATGTTCCGGTTGCACCAATGGCACAACAAAATGGAGAAATTAGCCTGGATGGACCAGCAGAACCAGCAGAAGAACATGGAGACACTGACTTGGCTGGATCACAAGAAATCGTGGGGACTGACCTGGGAGTAACAGATGAAGAAAATGGAGGGGATGGACCAGCAGAAGAACATGGAGACACTGACTTGGCTGGATCACAAGAAATCGTGGGGACTGACCTGGGAGTAACAGATGAAGAAAATGGAGGGGATGGACCAGCAGAAGAACATGGAGACACTGACTTGGTTGGATCACAAGAAATCGTGGGGACTGACCTGGGAGTAACAGATGAAGAAAATGGAGGGGATGACCTGAACGTGCAACAAGGAAACAAAGTGAATGAAATGGTTGGAACATCAGAAGAAAATGAAGATGGCGACCTGAATACACCCCAAGAAAATGAAGGGAATATTCTGGATGAACCAGAAGAAGATAATAAAGAGGGCCAGCTGGATGAGCCTGAAGTAGAAAATGTTCTGGCTCCAACAGAAGAAGAGAATGGACCAAATTTGCAGGATGTACCAGAAGAAGAAAATGCAGGAAATGGTCAGAAAGGGCCACAAGTAAATAAACAACCAGTATCAGATGTTTATTTACCAGTATCGGAAGATCAAGAGAATGAATCGGATGGACCAAACGAAATTCAATCAACTTTGGTAAAAGAAGACAACTCCTTATCCCAAGATAGTCCTACAACACCTAGTTCTACTGTCTCCGGATATGAGACACCTACCAGCTCCCAGATAGTTGACAAGGAAACTTCAACTACTGGCTCGGACAATCCTCATTCAACGGGTTCAGAAGTGGGCAACGTCAACGCTATAAACGCCGGTCACTTATTGGGTGATCTAGATGCTGATGTTGTGCTTGGCCAGAATCCTGCTGATACTGGCTTTGGATCTGAAATAGAAACTTCGTGGAGTTCCTCATCTATGAATATGACAAACGCAACATCTGCTTTGGCTAGAGTTACAACAATAAGTCAAGTAATTACTTATGAAATAGAAGTGCTTACTACATTTGAAAGTGTGATCACTATAGCAGGCGTTGAACACTTCACTGAAGCAGTCACGAAGATACCAATGATGGCGACAGAAACAGTAGTGGTTACGAGTATTTTACCTGTGGAATATGGTATTGCTGGTGCTGAAACAGTTCAAGATGATGAATCAGTCATTGGTAAGAATAGTTTACCAGTGGAAAATGGTATTGCGGATGCTCAAACTGTTCAAAATGATGGGTCAGTCGGTGATTCTACAATTATTCCTTCTGCTTCAACAGATAATGCCCCAATCATCGACATTTTTGAAGGTGCTGCTGCCATTTCGTTAGAGTGGAACAGTTTATTTATGATGGCAATGATGGCGGTTTCTTTGATTGCTGTTATTTAAGTTAGGAACTTTCAGCTTTCACTTTTGGATATAATATCAACTAATAATGATATTTTTATTTCGGTATTTTTTACTTTATTTTAATATATATTTGTTTAATCTATAAAACTATGCTTTTCTGTTTCTAATTCAAATGTAAACTACAACGTGCTCTTTTGCTTTTGGGAAGAATCTTCCAACGATGTTAAGTAGTGGCTGCAAAAATAACGCCTTAACATTATCCTACTACTGTGTCATTTAGTGGTTTTCTACACTTTCCTACAAGCGTTATGCAAATGTTCATACTGTAATAAAATAGCGAAATAGCAAATCATAGAAAGAAATCAGCAACAATCCATCCGAGTTTGTGGACAAAGTCAGTGGGAGAGGTCAGAAGGAATATAATTAATCGTATTCTTGGTCAAAAGATTCCAATAGATATTATGGTATCAAATGTAAATAGAAAGCGACTTTGATTCCAACCAAAGCCTTTTTCTGGAATATACCGCTAGCGGCACATAGAGAGGGGTGTGGGATCTCTTCATAATTTAGCTTGGCTACTCCAAAAAATTCAAGCACACATTGATAGTATTGCCAATGTATGGACATCACTAATATTCTGAACAACCTATGACGATATATATGCTATTTAGCGGTCGAAAAACATTTAATTGTAAATTGTCTAAACTGACTTATTCGGAATGTAATGAGTAGTTATATGTTGCTTCCTAATGACTTTCGGCCGGTCGTTAGTGAGTAATGGGGCATGAGGTTCCTCTCTGTAACTTGTTACATTACGGTGATTTCTGACAATGCCCTGAATTCGTTCGCTAACTTCCCCGTTTCCTGAACTTTACGACTCTAGGATAAATACCTGTGAATTAGAGGTTTGGGGGTTGGTTGGGGAAGAACTGTTTATCTTTATAGACTACATACAACTTTCGATCTTGGCACATTAGGATATGCGAATTGACATTAGCTCGGATGATCTAGTATAAAATGCTTTAACGCTTCCATTGTCCTTCGCTCTTCATTGTGGTAGATACATTCATGTTTCTTACATGGAGCTTGGATCTTGGATATTTATGTAAGTTTACATTAAGTTGTGGTTGTGATTTCATCTCCGTCTCCACCTACAACCCCCTCCCCTCCTTTTCGTCCTGATTACATAATCAAAAATTTGTTTCGAATATTTAATTAACTTTACTTTCCTTTCGTTTTCTTTCTTCTTTAGATAACCAATTAGTTTAGATTAAATACAAAATGGAAGCTAGTTCTCATTCTAACAAATCAGCCGGTTCATTCGATGCTGACGGTTACAAGAAATCAATTAGGGAAGAACCACCAGTAACTCCAGAATTGGTTGCTAAGAGATTTGCCCGAGTTTATGATAATCCCCCCATGGGACAATATCAAAGATTTATACAAGGAGTAGGCACAATCTTTGGAAAATGTGGTATGTTTTGCTTTTTATGTACCAATCCATATCGTGAAGTTGATCAAGGACAAGTTGGATTAGTCCAAACATTTGGTCGACTCTCACGAGTAGTTGAACCAGGATTAAATTATGTTAATACTTGGTCAGAAACATTAACTCGAGTATCAATAAAGATTAATATTCGAGAAATTCCAGCCCAAAAATGTTTCACCAAGGATAATGTTAGTGTTATTATCACTTCGGTAGTTTATTACAATATCATTGATCCACCAAAAGCAGTTTATTCCATTGCCGATATTCATGAAGCCATTATGGAAAGAACCCAAACTACTCTTAGAGATGTTATTGGAGGTCGGTCATTACAAGATGTTGTTGAAAAACGAGAAGAAATAGCCGAATCAATCGAGCACATTATCGCCAAAACCGCCTTTGATTGGGGTGTTCATATTGAATCCATATTAATCAAAGATTTAACCTTACCCGATAAAGTTCAATCTTCATTATCAATGGCAGCAGAAGCAAAGAGAATTGGGGAAGGTAAGATCATCAATGCAAAAGCCGAAGTCGAATCGGCTAAATAAATGAGAAAAGCTGCCGATATATTAGCATCCAAACCGGCTATGCAAATTAGATATTTGGATGCATTACAAAATATGGCAAAGTCACCAGGGACAAGGGTTATTTTTATGCCATCGGCTCAAGAAGTTGAAAGAATGGCTACTGCGAATATTGGTTCTGATGTTAGTCAAGGAAAACAGAGAGCACAGGATTTGGATGAAGATAGCGATTGGGCTTTGCATGGTGATCCTCAATTAGGGGGAGTGGGTGATAGTAGACAAATGACGGGAACTGTTGCCATGCAAGAGGCAATGCAGAAATAGACCTTATGTTGTTTACCTGGTGAATTGATAGTTTTTAGACGTTTTATTTCTTTATAAGTGTTTTGTTATTTGTTGTTTTATATTTTATTGAATATGTTTTGGTGATCATCTAAATCTGGATTATGCTGTGTCATGTATGGCACGCTTTTCTATTTTTGACCCCTCCTGTGGCCGTTGGGACTACTCGTGGTATATTACCGTACCACCTTGTACTCTAACACCCGCAATCAAAATTTCTAATACCTTTTGTAGAAACCTGACGTAATGTCTTCGTTTCTTCATGGGGTATTTTGCATGTCATAAACTATCCTCTATCTCCCCAAAACTCAAACGCGCACAATGTACAACACAAATACCCCTTAACCAGATATAATAGATCTCCCGAGCCATACATCTAGCTTACTCATTAAAAAGTAATAATGATCGAATAGACCATAGGATTCTATCTACGTTTCCACTGGCACCCTCTATGATATTGATTCCTCTTGGGAACCATCTGCATCAGTTCAGTTCAGAAATGTCGTACACTGGAATATATCAGAAACCTTTCAATGGGATATCTTATTGTAGACAATCATTGAGGAGATTCCTTAATCACAAGGGATGCTTATCTGGCTGTAATGGATTCAGCATAGTCAAATCATCTTCAATTCTCACTAAACCTAAACTAAGTAATTAATGTACTAGGCCAAACAAGTTGAGCAGAATGATTATGTGATATAAATGTGAATGAGGTAGGTATTAATGAATTATCCCATAATCTCTTATATTAATATACTTAGTCTAATGCTAGCATGTGTTTGGCTGCAAAAAAAAATAAATTACTAATTACTCCTAAAAAAAAAGCAATTACTGAAAAATTTGTCACAAAATTGAACAAAATAATTAGAGCCACCAACAAGGGTCCAAACAAGGCAAACGTTTAAATGATGTTAGTATAGAATATATGTAACCGTCATAATAAGATAGTAAATAAACCCATTTCCTTTTGTTATTTTTTCACAGATTAATGAAGATTTATGAAATTCAAAGATTTCCGGTGTCAATTGATAAAGTAAGACATTAAAATTGAATTGAGAATATCTCGGGTAGGTTTCTTTACAAGGCTTCCGGGCCAACAGTTTTGATCAAATAGAGTTTGTATACAAAATTTACTTTTCTCGTATTTCTTATCATAAAGCTCTCCTATATTTAGGCTCCGCCCATTCTCGTAAGAAACTATTTCCAAATCACCCAATGGAGATTAATTTTAGCTTTAAGAATGGAATAATAAAACGTGCAACAAGCAACACTTCTACCGTAATATTATACACATACGATAATGAAAACTATAATATTCCATTATACCCCAATAACTTTGATACCAAAACCTTATTAAATAACTAATCAAATAAACGAATCAATTAAAAAAAGCTTACCTCTAAAAATCGGCATTTCATTGATTCATTCACGGATCAATTCGGAAGGACAAGAAAAATCGTCAATTCCCAAACAAAGCCGATTGTTGCCAAGCCATTATAAAATGATATGATGTTTATCTATTTTTAGGAGATATCATACGTTGCAACTTTTAGATATAGATAAGAGGTTGAGAGAACTAAAATAGGGGGAGGAATAGGGATATGCGGATATGACGTATTGAGGTTTAGGCATGCACATCATGAAGGCATTTCCCTGATGGATGATATGAGACTTGAAGGATATGAATAATAATATTTGATGATAAGCTATTCCTCGAGACTCGATCCATTGTGATGGATCATTGAATCATATGGTTTTATTTCTGCAATGCCCACGAAGTATCACACACGTTGTGAAAAATAATAAAACACTATTTCCGAAGGTTCCAAAAAAAGAAAAGAAAAAAAAAAGGATGCAAGATCTTTTTTTTTTGAAGAATAGCCATAAATAAAAAATAATACTAAAATTAATATTTACAGAAAAAGAAAAGTGGTTTCGATGATTGTTTAAATTACACAAAACCCGAGTCATTATTATTTTTTTGGGGTGTTTTTAGATTTTGCATTAATTAATATTTTAAAGTGACAAAAAAGAAAGCTATGGACTGATCCGACAGATATCCGGCGACAAAACATGCATTTAATAAATGTACATGCATTTACATAATAACACCTGGAATTATGAAGCCCGAGTACCCAAGGAATACAAGAGAAAGAAAAAGAGAAGTTTTTATGTGATGATAATATTAATAAGGCTGGATATTAAATGAATTTCCTGGCTCTTTGTAAAGAAAAGTTCGTAAATGGCCTCTTAAAATCTTCTTTGTTATACGACAATTATTATTATTTTATATTTTTGTTGGGCTGAAACACAATTAGGGGCTTTGGTTTTTTGTTTTGTTTTGACATGAGACAATCAACATATATGGTGGGGAACAGAACAAAAATTGATCTCAAAAATATTGTCTCTTTCATTCTCCCTTTCTTAAGATAAACAATCAACCCCAGGTTTTTTTATTGTTGTTCTACTCTCCCCCTATTATTAAAACAAATCAATTGTGTTAGCGGCAACCATTGTTTACTTGTACAATTCTTTCTCAAAACGCGATAAATGGATGTATTAGGGGTTGATTTTTTATCCAGAATAAGTTAAATTTCCCCAAGAATCAACCCGAAATAGGAGGGTTAGGACTAAACTTTAAAAAAGCTCTTCTTACCATCGCTTATCAATAAGTCACGCGTATCATGTACAGCATTTGATTAACAATCTTATCAATAGTTCTTAAATGTATGTTGACTAGACAATTTATTCGGCGAATCTAAAAGAAAATTAGAGCGAGGGGAAAAAGAATCCCACCGAAGGAGGGAGGAGGGGGGGAACTAGGAGAGACACAGACGGAAGGGAGAAAGGGAAACGGAAAAAGGGAAAGCTGTAATACCCATAGTAACATAACATAGCGTGGCGCCAAGATGCATGGCGGTGACACGCCTAAACACTCAGTATCCTTTATCCTTTTGTGTACCTTATATAGATACATACAGTATATACTCTCCCCTCCATTCATTGCCAATGTTATGGAATAATAGAAATATAAAAGCGAAACCTTGGCAGTGGAACTGATAATATGATGATGATTCTTCCAAGAAGAAGCTTGTGGACTTGGCTACCGCCGGAACTGGTCTGATGATGATGATGAATATTTTTGTTGCAACCACTTTAATTTCTTGGTGGTTACTTTTTTTCTTGGTGTTGGTTGCCCCAGGTCTTGGACAATTTTCTAAATCTGGAGATATTCTAGAATGTTGATGATGTTACTAAATTGTCTAACTCCTAAACATTAATAGTTTTACATAATATCGACTGATAAACAGTTCCTACCCACCCAATAAACAAAAAGGAAAACCATATTTTATATGACACATTACAACTAGACGATTTTTGATTAACGAGAGTTGTTTTATGTCTGAATTGTAATCAATACACCCCATATTATGATATATGAATATATTTTATGTCTTGTTTAAAGGGTGTTTGAAAATAATAATTTAATGATATTTTTTTTTTATAGTTTTCAAACTCCATAATTATTTATGCTTTATTTTTTTTTTACAGCCAAAAACTTTTTTTTATTTTAACTTTTTTGGGTTAATTAAGAGCAAACCATCAATTGAAATAACGTCATCGTTAGAAAAGAAAAGAAAACATAACCAAAAAGAAGGTTATTGAAAACATCAAGTTACATTCCAATTGATAAAAAAAGATCGCAATTAAGTAATACACATGTATGATAATAACTTTATTTAATTAAGCAAGCAACTTTTTTTTTTTTCGTAATTGTCTCCTTAAGTTTATTTTTAGAAAAAATGAAATGTGTGGTTGTTGCTGAAATATTTTTTTTTTCTTTCTTTTTATTCTCTCATTGTTAGAGAGGGGGAAGGATGTATCGGAATTCAAATTCAAGAAACCGAAACTCAATGGATCCGATGGGAAGATTACGCGTCTCTACCATTATGCAATGTATATTATAAACCGAGAAAACTGTAAGTTATAATTAAAAAAAATAATAAACTTCAAAAGCAAAATGTAATAATAACAACCAAAAGAATCAACTCAACTACAATCTATTCCATGGTCGATCTATCCAATGCCAATAAACTTTTCTTTCTTGGCTCGTATGTTCAAACCAGATAGTTTATGTGGGACATAGAGTAAATGCAATGCCGTAGTAATCATGTTGAAAAAGGTGAATGTGTACCTCTCTAACCAGTAAAAAAATGTTGAATTATTATATTCAGACACACAATTTATTCTTGCTGGAGATGTGCAAGATCTCTTAAATGTGGGATTTCCCGAACACATCCAGAACAAAGAACAAGGCAGATAGATCTCGTTTGTCTTTTATGGAATTTGATGGGCCGGCCGGTGTCGGTTAATTTTATCATTTCATGTCTCTCTCATAAGAACAATGTAATTGACATCAAGAACAGAACAAAGAGAAGATCAATATGTGTATGCCATTTAATTAATTGAGGAACCGATTTCGGTGTTTTGTACCATAATGCAAGAGAAGGAAAATATCAAAAAAATATTTTTTTTTCTTTTTTTTTTTTGTCTGATTGTGTGTGTATCTTTACAGCCGAAAAGTTAATCATCAATACACACCTTACACAATCATCATCAAATAAGGAGTAACAAGGCTGCTTTCGTGTGTAAACAGATAGAGAGAGTCATTTAAATATCACATCAATACAGATGATGTCAATAAAATCAACACATGTTCTGCGGATTGTAACATTTAAAACAGTCGGGTCATATTATGCAAGAGAACTATCGTAACCTATTATCTCATCCAGCAGTACATACAATGCGAAATCTAGCCCACTTTTTTGATGTTCCGCTCCTTCCTTCTTTTTCGTCTATTTAATTTGTTGGCCATTATTAACCTTGTTTTATGTCTATAGGCAGGTACAAATGATTGAATAAAGGCGTCTCCTTTCAATTAAGATCATGATAACACCACTCTCTATCTTCAACTATCTATTTATAAATAAAAACCTTAAAAAAGCCAGTTTCTTGAATCGAGACTCATCAAAAAAAAAAAAAAATAATAAAAGTCAAAAATATTTTTTTGGTTAAATTATTTTTTTGGGATTCTTTACTGCAAGCCAAAGAAAAAAAAAAAGATGAAATCAAATACATTAAGAGAAAAAAAAATGCAAGTTAAATTGTCTTATATATTGAGCACTGGCCACGTTCAAGAAAAGTACAGTGTATTCTACGGCATTAACTCCCTAATTCTTTTAGACGAAGCAAACTAAGAGTGACCATCAATAAAAATGTGGATATTTTCTATTTCTTTGATTTTTTGGAGGGGCGGTGGTGGTATTTTTTTGTTGCCTCCTTAAAAGTTTGTAATTAAATTTTGTAAATGGAATGTGTTAAAATGTGTGTAAATTTAAAAGGGAGATTGTAAAAAAAATAGGTTTTCTATTGTTGATAAGTTCATTAAATAATAAAATATTTTTAAATCTCATTGTATGTAATTTCTAGTGAGTCAAAATTATAAAAAATAATATATTTTTTAATTTCTTTCGTTGGGCAAAACCACTCCCATTACTCCCACATAAGTTCTCAGTCTCCCTAATTTTTTTTTATTCCCCCTTGTTTAAAATCTTAAATTAAAATGAAAAAAAAAAACAGCTGAGATTATAAATACAAATGGAAAAATCTCTTTTTTATCTTCAAAAATTTCTTAGTTAGTCTTATATAAAAAACCTTCCTTTTGGGTCTTCTTAGTTTTTGGTAGATAAAGACTTTTTTCCATTATTAAAGGAAATACTTATAATAGTCCCATTAATTTGGTAAACATAAAAAAAAGGATAACTTACCATCCATCCTTTAATCCATTTCATATTAATATTACATCATTTCATTAAATTTGAAGTAAAGACTTATCTGGCATAAGGAAATAACTTCATATAATTTCAGCATAATTGTACATTACATAGTATTCCTTATATACTAAGAGATAAACAACAACCATCCCTTAATTTTTTTTATATTTACAGGTTAAGATTTCCCCCAAAACTAACTTTATTGTACATTTTATATTTGAATAAAAATTATTCATACACACATTAATTCATCTTAAAAAAAAAAGTATTGTTAAATAATAAAATATTTTTTTAAACGAAGAGATTATTATTTTGTGCACAAGAACAATTTTTTTTAATCCGCATAGAAATTTCATTTTAGTTACTTGCTGCATATATTCACAAAAAGATTCAAGAAAAAAAATAATTTTATAAAAAATATAATAACAGCCACTTCATTGTTTTAATCACGCAAAAAGAGAAAAAAAATCATTCGAATTTAAGGAAACTTCAAAAGACGCAACTTTTTTCTTTTACATTTTATTTCAAATTTATAATTCAGACACAACAACCACAACTAAACAACTATTAAGTTAGTCATAAGTTAAAGCTAGTCATCAGACAGACAGACAGACAGACAGACACAAACTACAACAACAACCTGTATTACCGCATCTTCCATCTTCTTCTTATAGAAATTTATACAGACACACAAAACCCAAATTTCCTATTGTCCCAAAATTAACCAAAAGCCATCATTAAAACAATAAACACATAATACACATACACATACACGATGTCGTCTACAACAATAACAGGAACATCACCTTTGACATATTCGAATTTGATTGCTGCTTCAACAATTTATTCTCATAAAGATTCAGCATCTTCAAGTGAATCAATAGAATCAAGTGCATCAACCATTAAATTATCACTGGGTACTCCACCACCAACCATTTCAACTATTCCAATAACAACTTCTACAACTACCACTCCAATAATAACAACCACAACCAATACATTCACCATCATCAAACAATCACCATACTTTAAACAACCAATACTGCAACCACAACAACAACAGCAGCTGCTGCAACAACCCATAGTAACCATCCCTCGCAAATCAAAAATACCAATCCCAAGCTATTACGTCGCCCCCAAGAGTACTCTCCAAGAACTGGATTCATTAGAAAGTACCAGCTCCTCATCATCCTCCACCTCATTATGTTCAGCCAGTTCAATGTCTTCCTCTTCATCATATATGATGATGATGCCCCCCAAACTTGTCCGTAAAAAGTCGGGAGAATTAGTTAAATCATCTTTGAAACTTCCACAATTATTACAACGTTCATTATCCACTCCCCAATTGACTGCAAGAAAATCAGTGCGATTTGCTAGTCGATTGATTAATGTGAAGATGTTTGATGGATGTGCTTCTCCTGCCACTGTGAGTTCTGGTCAGACTACTCCTTTGAATGAAGATGATGATGAGTTTGATGATGAGGATTATAGATTTTTGAAACAAAAACCAAGAAGAGTTGATTATTTTGATTGGAATTGGCATGGGAATTCAAGTAAAGGTAGTAGTGATTATAGTTCTGAGAATAATAGTGATGATGATGAGGATGATTATTGGCTGTCTCCAAAATTGGTTACTGGTACTACTAGTAAAGAATATAGATTAACTAGTCATAATATTCCTAAGATTGTTAATACTAAGGATTCAGTTGTTTGGTTACCTTCAGCATATGTATTGAAAACTGATGGGAAAACTTATCTTTATGGATTAATTAATGTTAAGAATTTAGCATTTGAAAAGAAGTTGTATATTAAATTAACTTTAAATAATTGGAAAACAAGTATTGTATTTGGTGGGAATTCAATTATTAATTTTGTTAAAAGTATTGGAGATATTGATCAATTTAAATTTAAAATTAATGTTGATGATTTAATTTTAAATAAATATGATGGTGTTAATGTTGATTTACAAATGTGTCTTAAATATGAAGTTAATAATCAAACTTATTGGGATAATAATGGTGGTGCTAATTATCAATTCACTTTAAGTATGGTTAATGGAATTAAATCTTATACTTATAAACCAACATCCAACCCTGCTTCTAGTGCTAATGCTACTGCTGCCGCTTCTGCTGCTACTCCAAAGAAGGATAGTGAAGAATCTCATCAATTTAACGAGTTGATTAGTAAGTTGATCTTACATCAACAAGGTACAAAATCAGAAGGTACATCACCAGCACCACCAGCAACACAAGCACCAGCACCCGCTGCACCAAAGAAGTCAATTCCATCATTTCCACAACCACAACGATTCTCATTCTCAGTTCAAAACAATTTTGAAGATCATCATAAACCACCTATCCATCGTCCATTTCTCAGACAATCATTCTCTTCAAGTGATATAGTATCCACTCCAAATTCACAATCTGCACAACAACCAATTGGCCGTCCAAAATATTCACAATCTTTTAGACAAAGGCAACAAAAGAAGAATGAAGCATTTAGTAATCTGAAACCGGAATTTTCAAGTATGTGTTATGCTGATTTGATTAATAATTATTGTTTTGCAAATAGTTCAAATTCAGTTCCAAGTTCAAATCAAAGTACTGCTGCTACTAGTGCTAATACAAGTACAGTATCTACACCTGTACTTGGAAGTTGTTCACCAACTACTGCATCTACACTTTATTCATTGAGTGATTCTATCCATATTTAAGAGAGTGAGGGATATATCCATACCATTCACATCCATTTATTTAATTATTATTTCGACTTTTTAGTTCTTATTTATTTATTTTTGATTTTCTTTATTGTGATATTGTTTTTAGTTTATCTTTAGTTTTTTGGGGTTTAACTTTTATTCATTATTTAGTTTATTAATATTATACATTTTTGTTATCTACCGTTACTTACATATCTATTCCATTAACCATGGTTTAGAATCCCACCATGAATTATCATTTATAATATCAATATGATACTGGACAATCTTCGCTTTCTTTCTCTTCTTTTCTAATCGTTGTTTTTGTCTTGGCGTTAATCCAATCTCAGAAACCACTTGATAATCTTCTTCATATTCTTTAACATATATTGTCCCCTTCTTAAACATCTCCGGTTCATTATTGTAATTAGTTCCCAATTCACTAAACAATATCTCATTCTTATCAGCCGCCACAGTTCCCATCAACCTCTGTTCAGCCTCTTGTGGTGTCATCCCCTTCTTAATAACAAGATTCCAAAATGTGGTATTATATAAATTATTAATATGACAATCAACTTGTCTCCAACTAAAATAATCTCGAATATGATTAAAAGTAGGATATACAACCGCTCTACCATCAAACACCGGCAAATGATCCTCATCCAACCTCTTCTCTTCTCCATACTCCTCCCGCCAGAAGAATTGATAATAACATGTCATCAACGATGCAAACAAAGTACACAACTTCATCTCCCGCCTTTCATACAACTCACACCCTCGTCGAAGCAAGAATGAATATTCATCACTATCGCCATATCCCAACATTACATCACTATATTGTGACATTATCTTATGTGCTGCCCTATTCATGATTTGTAATGCTCGAGCATCGTTTGGTTTTTCGAATTGATAATGTTGGGAGAATTTATGAAATCCTTTCCCATCGACTCGGATAATTATGTAGGTGTCTGGTAGGAGATAGTTTTCTCGTTCGAATTGTTTGACGTATTCAAATCGTGAATTGGCCATTGCTGTGTTCAATTTTGTACTGATTTGATATGGAGTTATTGAAGGGTTGAGAAGCTTGACTTAGTTATTAAGGATAGGCAAGTAATTATTAGATGAGATATGGAAGGATGGAGGGATGGAGGGATCGAGGGATTCGATTTTCAGAAGAGTGCACGAGAATATCCCGGAATTCATATTTCCGAGGGTGCGTAAGTCACGTGATCTCATCTCACACCAAAATTTTTCAATTTGTTCCTTGTTCAGCTCATCTTGAAAAAAAAAATTACAACTTTCCATCATTACTCTCCTCCTTTCATCATTTAATCAAGAGTAAAAACTACACAAGATGAGAGCTCAATTCAGGACTCTTGAAAGAGAAGCTCGATTCAAGAATCCTCCTACGGATAAATCAGCATATCCATTATTAGCAGAAGCAGTTGCCCCTCATGTTGGATCATTCAATGCCTTAACTGAGGGCCCAGACGGAGGATTATTAAATCTTGCTGTTAAAGATATCGGAACAAAGACTATCTTTGATACACCAGATACCAGTGATAGATTGGGGAATAAACTTTCTATTCGAGTTGAAAGTGTTCAATTGGCAAAACCTGCCGTTGCTTCTAGTGATAAATTATCCTTAAACAGAAAAACCTATCCTTCTGAATGTAGAGAAAGAATGACAACTTATAGATCAAGATTGATGTTAAAAGTGAGTTGGAAGGTTAATGATGATGAAGAAGAGATTCTGGAAATTAGAGAAGCGGGACAAGTTCCAATTATGTTAAAAACCAATAGATGTCATTTAGAAAAACTTTCACCTCAACAATTAGTTGAAACCAAGGAAGAAAGTGATGAATTAGGGGGATATTTTATTGTTAATGGGATTGAAAAATTGATTCGTATGTTGATTGTTCAAAGACGTAATCACCCAATGGCGATTATTCGTCCTTCATTTGGGAATCGTGGTGCTTCATATACGAAATATGGTATACAAATTAGATCAGTTCGTGATGATCAAACTTCTCAAACTAATGTCTTACATTATTTGAATGATGGGAATGTTACTTTTAGATTCTCATGGAGAAAGAATGAATATTTGGTTCCTGTTGTTATGATTCTTAAAGCTTTGATTGAAACTAATGATCGTGAAATTTTTGATGGTATTGTGGGAAATGATATTGAAAACTCCTTCTTAACTGATCGTTTAGAATTATTATTAAGAACTTATAAGACATATAATTTATATTCAAAACAAGAAACTTTAGCTTATTTAGGTGATAAATTTAGAGTTGTCTTTGGTTCAAGTCGTGATGTTTCCGACATTGAAGTTGGTAAAGAAGTTTTAAGAAGAATTGTTTTAGTTCATTTATCTCAACCAATTGATAAATTTAGAATGTTATTATTCATGATTAGAAAATTATATTCATTAGTTGCAGGAGATTGTTGTCCTGATAATCCAGATGCAACTCAACATCAAGAAGTCTTATTAGGTGGATTCCTTTATGGTATGATTATCAAAGAAAAAATTGAAGAATATTTACAAAATATCAAATTACAAATCCAATCAGATATAAACCGTGGTATTGCCATAAATTTCAATGATCGTAAATATATGTCAAGAGTTTTCATGAGAATCAATGAAAATATTGGTCAAAAATTACAATATTTCTTATCTACCGGTAATTTAGTCTCACAATCTGGATTAGATTTACAACAAGTATCAGGATATACAGTCGTGGCTGAAAAGATCAATTTCTATCGATTTATATCCCATTTCAGAATGGTTCATCGTGGTTCCTTCTTTGCTGAATTAAAAACCACCACCGTTAGAAAATTATTACCCGAATCTTGGGGATTCTTATGTCCCGTTCATACCCCTGATGGATCCCCCTGTGGTCTTTTGAACCATTTATCCCATAAATGTAAGATCGCCACCGAAGCTTCCGATGTCTCACAAGTCCCCAAGGCATTGGCTCTCCTTGGTGTTTCTCCTGCAGATACATTCGCCGCCGGGCCCAATGCATGTTGTGTCCAATTAGATGGGAAGATCGTCGGTTGGACCACTCATGAACAAGGTAAGATTGTCGCTGATACTTTAAGATTCTGGAAAGTTGATGGAAAACATGGATTACCATTAGATTTAGAATTAGGTTATGTTCCACCTTCGAGCAAAGGGCAATATCCGGGTTTATATATCTTTGGTGGACGTTCTAGAATGATGAGACCAGTTAAATATTTACCATTGAATCAAACTGATATTTTGGGTCCTTTTGAACAAGTATATATGAATGTTGCTGTCACTCCTGAAGAAATCGAAAATAATATTCATTCCCATGTTGAATTCACCCCAACTAATATTTTATCCATTTTGGCTAATTTAACTCCATTTTCTGATTTTAATCAATCTCCAAGAAATATGTATCAATGTCAAATGGGGAAACAAACAATGGGTACTCCTGGAACTGCGTTGGTTCATAGATCGGATAATAAATTATATAGATTACAAACTGGTCAAACTCCAATTGTTAAAGCTAATTTATATGATGATTATGGAATGGATAATTTCCCTAATGGTATGAATGCAGTTGTGGCGGTTATTTCATATACTGGTTATGATATGGATGATGCGATGATTATAAATAAGTCAGCTGATGAAAGAGGATTTGGTTATGGTACAGTTTATAAAGTCGAAAAAGTTGATTTATCACTTTCAAGAAGAAGAGGTGATCCAATCACTCAACATTTCGGATTTGGTGAAGATGAATGGCCAGAAACTTGGAAAGAAAAATTAGATAATGATGGATTACCATTAATCGGCGTCAAAGTTGAAGAAGGTGATCCAATCGTAGCATATTTTGATGAAACATTAGGTAAAACGAAAGTCAAAACCTATCATTCTTCCGAACCCGCCTACATCGAAGAAGTCAAACTCTTAGGTGATGACACTAATGCGGATCAAGAATGTCAACAAATCACAATCAAATATAGAATCACCCGTGCTCCATTAATCGGTGATAAGTTCTCCTCCAGACATGGTCAAAAGGGGGTTTGTTCCAGAAAATGGCCACAAATCGACATGCCATTCTCCGAAACCGGGATCCAACCTGACGTCATCATCAACCCGCATGCTTTCCCTTCACGTATGACAATTGGGATGTTTGTAGAATCCTTAGCCGGTAAGGCCGGTGCCTTGCACGGGATTGCCCAAGATTCAACTCCATGGAAATTTAGTGAAGACGATACACCAGCCGATTATTTCGGAGAACAATTATTAAAAGCAGGATATAATTATCATGGTAATGAGCCAATGTATTCAGGAGCTACTGGTGAAGAATTAAGAGCAGATATATATATCGGATGTGTCTATTATCAAAGATTAAGACATATGGTCAATGATAAATTCCAAGTCAGATCAACTGGTCCGGTGAATTCATTAACCATGCAACCAGTTAAAGGTAGAAAGAGATCCGGTGGTATTCGTGTTGGGGAAATGGAAAGAGATGCATTGATTGGTCATGGAACTGCATTCTTGTTACAAGATAGATTATTGAATTGTTCAGATTATACCCAAACTCCAATTTGTCGTGGTTGTGGATCTATTTTAACTACTCAAACTAGTGTTCCAAGAATTGGATCAATGGCAAGTGTTAGATGTAGAAGATGTGCTACTAAATTGGATACATACGTCCAAAAGAAAGGATATGCGGCCGAAGCTGATATTTGGGAAGATGGTCAAGGGGTTAAGTTTGTTGGTGGTGAAAATACCACCACGGTTGCTATTCCATTCGTATTGAAATATTTGGATTCTGAATTATCTGCTATGGGTATTAAAATGAGATATAATGTTGAACCTCAATAGAGAGCAGTAGCCATACTTGTATAATAAATAGTTTTGCATTTTGTTTTTATTAGTTTGTTTTAATCTATAAGTCTATTAATTATTCCTTTGTAATTATAACCACATCAGTTGGTTTAGAATGTTCCAAGATATACTTCGCATTCACCAAATCATTCCCATCAGTTCTTTCAATTGCTTCTTCCATAGTACTGGAAATCCCTGCTTGTAAATGTCTCTTAATAATTCTATCTCTAACAACCGACAAGCCAGTTTGTATAAACCAACTCTCATCAACCAATTCACTTATATCATTCCAATATTCATCAGTCAAAGATACATAATTCCCTTCAATTATAATAACTTCAACATCAGAATCAATTTTAATCTCATCTTCAATTGGATCTTTCAATTTATGATCAAAAGAAGGAGCATAAATCGTCTTATCTTTCCAATCTGGATCTTTTAATTTCCTTATCAACTCAACAAATGCTTGGGGGTTGAATGTGAATGGTGCTCCTCTTCTTTTGAATGCTTCTTCTGGATTTGGTAGTTGTGATAATTGTGATCGATGTAAATGAAATCCATCTTGTGGAATTACAATTGATTTAAGATGTTGCTGTTTGTTTAATTGTTGTATTAATTGATGACTAAATGTTGATTTACCTGAACCTGGAATACCAGCAAGTGATATTAATAATCTACATAAGTGGTGTTGTTGTTGTTGTTGAATATGGTAGCGTTGTTTGATTCTTTGTATTATATCGTTTACTTGGTCAGTATAATATGTTACTTGTTGCTGTTGTTGTTCTAGTACTGGTGGTGATTCTAGTGGTGTCATTGGGGATATAAGCTTAATCTAATGAGTGGATATTTAATTGATTCTGTTATTCATTTTAACTTGTCATATTCAGAATTGAAATTTCTACAACGACAACAGTTAAAATTAAATTTCAAAATTGGTAGCTCTCCAAAGAACAAAAAGAATGTTTAACTCATTTGGTAGCTCTTATATCTCATAGAATTATTAATCTATGAATCCTCAACCAAACACTTTCACGTCACCAATTAAACACACGTTACCAATTAGTATCTGAACGAGCAAGCCTTAAACCGAAAAGTCTTGCATTGTAACATATCTCAACATTCCCCTAAAGGATTTGCAGGTACTGCAAAATTGATTGAGTAATACTTATCGACATGACGCTACCACTACAACACAATTCAATATTACTTCTCTATAAGGTACAATAGGGAGTAAAAGTAATAAACTATATGACTTATTGTCGCTTGCAAATATGTAGCTTACTTTAGGATTTCCTAGATGAGCCTCATACCACAAAGCATATACATTATTAGCTATTAACAGAAACCTATATAATTTCCAATATAAATTCAAATAAACTTACGAACAAACTTAATGCAATAATTATAATAATCATCCAAGTAATTCTATTGGTATTCTTCTCATTCATACTATCGCTTACAATATCAACAAATTCCAAAAACACTTTACATCTATCATTTAAAACTTGAACTCTTTGATCAATTTCAAGATATTCCCTAACTGCATTATACAACGGATGTAATGCTGGTTCAAAAGACCAAAAGAAATCAGGAGTATCCAATATAGAACTCAGTAAATTCACATCCACTCTAAGTTTAAACAATTTCCCCGATTTTTTCAACAATTGATTCCTCTTTAGACCTAATTGTCCAGTCAATGCAAGCTTCTTAGGCAATCTACTAATCAGTTGTAAAATATTAACCATCCTACTTTCAAACAATCCCAATTTCGTCAGCTGGGCAATCGCATGCGACATGGTTAATTTAATCAAATGATCACCCGACCTAAGCGTGATCATATCATTATATATCCTAGGTCTATGGATTTGTGAATCATATTCGAAATGAAATTCTTCAGTCTCTATATCTTGTTCATCAACCGGTTGGATTAATAATTCTTCAGGTTCATCGGCAAATGCCAAATCTGCAAGGATATTCTTTTCATGAATTTCAGAAAAATTCCAAAATACAACAATCCCATAAGCGAATATAAACATTTCCGCATGATGTCTTGAAACAACATCCGATTGGGAATGATGGGGTGAACTTGGACGATTACTCGTATCAAGTCGAATTGGTTCATCAACGAAACGGACTTCTAAATTCTTAGCCTTGTTATCAGTTTCAGGCGGAGGTGTTTTAATGCTCCTACTCTCCGAATTAACACTCTCACTACTCACAGGACTATTTTCCATTGGTGGGGCAAAGAATTGAGGTTCAGATGGATCAAATGGAGTATGTACATCTTCCAATTCCGGATCCATACTATAATTATTCACATCCTCAGGAGTTTCAACTCCGGAATAATATTCATATAAATGATCAGTTTGTTCAGTTCGATTAATTAATTTCTCCATATATCGATTATTAGCGACCAATTTTGCAGAATTATTGGATTTGACCCGAAGCCCATCATTTCCAGGTAATAATGGTAATGTATATGGAACATATAATGCTTCATCATAAACTCTTGGTTTTACTTCATGATTCTTACGTAAGAATTTGGCAATTGCAGGTAGGTTGAATTCTTGACATATGAAATATGCAGTCATTCTACTAAATTCTTGAGCTCTTGCTTCTTTGGGCATTAGTTCAGCTCGGGACCTATCGAGTTGGGCTTGAAGATCAAGATTATTCTGAGGAGAAAGAGTAGGTGATGTTGCCTTGGCGTGGGCAGTAATCGCATGAGATGGAGGTGATGTGGTTTGTTTATAATGTTGTTGTTGTTCTGGGATTAATACTAATTTCTGAGATGTCTTTGAAGTTCTAGCAGGTAATGATTGTGATAATTTGGGAATACTGCGTACATTTAATCTTGCTTCTGGGAATTTAGGATTCCCAATTGTTGGTGGTGGACTTGCCGAAGATTGCTTATTATACAATCCTCTATCGACTAATCGTGGAGGTAATCTACTTTGACCAGATGGAATATCACTTGAATTGCTTAATAATTTATCAACTGATATATCAGCATATTTATTCCTAAAAGCTAATCGTTTTTGAAGTGCGCTTTGATGTTGTTGTTGCAGGAAGTTGTAACCTTGAGATGATTGAGACTGTTGCTGCTGCTGCTGCTGCTGTTGTTGTAATTGTTGTTGTTGCTTCTTATAATTATGACCAGCAAACGGTGCTCTTGTTCCTTTTAAATTATGACTTCTAACATCTGTTACTAAAATTGAAGGTGATCTTTTAGCTGTTGGTCTTTTTGAGTCTTGTAATGTAGGTGTACTTGGTCTATTAATCCTACTACTCATCTCTCTTGTATTTGATTTGTTTTGATTTGGTAATAGTAATTGGAATGATGATGAATGGAACTCTCCCATTAGAAATTATTTATAGCACGTTTTAATATTTTTGTGAAATAAAGTTTGTAATTATTTATAATTATATGTCGCGTCACTGATCACATGACTTGTGACTTTTATTTTATAAATTTTTTTTCACTTCCAGTTCCAACAATGAAACAAAGAAGGGCATCAAAAGAAGGGATTGAAAAATTGAATTCTCATTCTACTTCTTCTTCTTCTTCCTTAGAATATCAACTAACAAGATGTCATTCAGCTTATCAATTGCTGCTAAGGCACAATTTGTTGCTTATCCAACATTACTTGCAGTTTCATTCATCAACTCCAATTCTTCTACAGATATTTCAATTCCAATTGAATTCATTGATGAAAAATCAGTTGACTCATCTGATGCCAATGCTACAATTAAATTAGTTACTCCAGAAGGTAAGACTTTCACTAACCAATTAGATGCTTTAACTTATTTATCTTCCAAATTCCCAACTATTTTACCAGCTGGTGAAGAATCTCAATCTTGGGTTAAATTTGCTTTAGATAAATTATATATTAAAAATTTTAAAGAATTAGGATTAGATTTAGAGAAATTAGAATCTCATTTAAATTTAAGATCTTTTATTATTGGTTATCAATATTCATTAGCTGATGTTGCCATTTGGGGTGTCTTACGTGCCAATGCATTAATGGGTTCCGTCATCAAAAATGAAGTGTATATCAATGTATCAAGATGGTATAATTTATTAGCTGAAGATAAGAGATTTGAATCAACTATTGAATTCATGACTAAATCAGTAAATGAATTAAGAAAATCAGCCAAAGCTGTTAAATCCGGTGGTAAGAAGGAAACCCACAAGGCTAATTTCGATATTGAATTACCTGACGCTCAAATGGGTAGAGTTGTTACTCGTTTCCCACCTGAACCTTCTGGTTATTTACATATCGGACATGCTAAGGCAGCTATTTTGAATGAATATTTTGCTCATAATTATAAGGGAAAATTAATCATTAGATTCGATGATACTAACCCAACCAAAGAAAAGGAAGAATTCCAAGATTCTATTGTTGAAGATTTAGCTTTATTAGGAGTTAAAGGTGATGTTGTCTCTTATTCATCTGATTACTTTGACAAAATGTATGAATTAGCTGTTCAAATGATTAAAGATGGGAACGCTTATTGTGATGATACTCCTTTAGAAAAAATGAGAGAAGAAAGAATGGTTGGTGATCCATCTGCAAGAAGAAACCGTACTATTGAAGAAAATTTAAAAATCTTCACTGAAGACATGAAAAATGGTACTGAAGAAGGTTTAAAGAATTGTTTAAGAGCTAAGATCGATTATACTGCCTTAAACAAAACTTTAAGAGATCCAGTTATTTATAGATGTAATTTAACTCCACATCATAGAACTGGTGATAAATGGAAAATGTATCCAACTTATGATTTCTGTGCCCCAGTCGTTGATTCCATCGAAGGTGTTACCCATGCCTTAAGAACCAACGAATACAGAGATCGTAATGCTCAATATGAATGGATTCTTAATGCATTGAAATTACGTCATGTTCATATTTGGGATTTCGCCAGAGTCAATTTCGTTAGAACTTTGTTATCCAAGAGAAAATTACAATGGTTTGTTGATAAGAACTACGTTTCCAATTGGGATGATCCAAGATTCCCAACTGTGAGAGGGGTTAGAAGAAGAGGTATGACTGTTGAAGGATTAAGAAATTTCATTATTGCTCAAGGTCCATCTAGAAATATCATTAATTTGGATTGGTCTGTTATTTGGGCCTTAAACAAGAAGATTATTGATCCGGTTGCTCCAAGATTCACCGCAATTGATGCTACTAATGCCGTGAGTGTCAAATTGGTTGATGGGCCTGCTGAGCCATATTCTGAAGACAAACCAAAACATAAAAAGAATCCAGATGTCGGTACTAAGAAGGTCATTTATGCTAACCAAGTTTTGATTGATCAAGCAGATGCTGACTTGACTGAAGGTGAAGAAGTTACTTTTATGGATTGGGGTAATGTTATTGTCACCAAGGTTGAAAAAGAAGGTGATGTAACTAAATCCGTTGAAGCTAAATTACATTTAGATGGTGATTTCCGTAAGACTTCTAAGAAGCTTACTTGGTTAGCTGATACTCCTGATAAAGTTGAAGTTGATTTAATTGATTTTGATCATTTGATTACCAAGGATAAATTAGAAGAAGGTGATAACTTTGAAGATTTTATTACTCCAGAAACTGAATTCCATACCAAGGCTTTTGCTGATTTGAATGTTCGTGATTTGAAAAAAGGTGATATTATTCAATTCGAAAGAAAGGGTTACTATAGAGTTGATGAACCTTATCAAGAAGGTAAGCCAGTGGTTTTATTCACTATCCCAGATGGTAAGACTGTCTCCAGGTACGGTGCTAAGAAGTAACTACTTTAGTTAGTTTACAATAAATATACAAATGTTCTAATATCATGTATACAATTATTTGTCCTATATATACTAAGCAAATGTTAAATAAATTAGCAAACCCCATAAACTCTAATTCCACCGATCAATAAAGCCTTTAACAACCGGATCCAATCTATCCCAATCACATTCATCCCCTCCCTCGTCCTCTTTTATCCCAATATCCCCACCACCATTGGTGTCTCTTCTATTCCCAACATGTGAATCCCGATAATGTCTCAAATAATGTCCCAACAAAGTACTTCTACTCGTACATCCCACTTCCAAAATCTGCCAACAACAAACACACAACACTCCTTCTCTTTCCAAAACATGAGCACAAGTCTTTCTCTGTTTTTTCCTTCTTCCAACACCATTCCCTCCACTATTGCTCAAACTCCCTCCACCACCACCCCATCCACTTCCACTCCCCCCACCATCCTCATATTCCCCCTTCTTAAACCTCCACCGACCATAAAATTTCGGATTGGGCACTGCCGTCCCATTGGTCAAGATCCCATGTTTATAAGCCAAATGGTTCCCATATGAACTATTCTTCAACCCAAAAAACTCAATATGCGGACAATAGGGACACAATCCTGCCCGAGTAGTATTATCTGGCTTGCCACGCGACATCTTCGTCAATACATATTCCGCCTCATATGAACTGGTTTTAAAATTGGGATTGGGGCTGATTTCGAAGTTTTGGAATTGGGGAAATTGGTGCAGTTGGAGTAGGGATTGGATTAGGTTGGGACGGGTGTAGAGGGTGCGTTCGATCTGACAGACGATGAGGGTGGTGGTTGGGAGGGGCGAGATTAGTTTGGAGAGGAGGAAGGTGCATTGTTGGGGATTGGGGACTCGGGTGGAGTTGTTGGAGAGTTGCAGGGAATATTCGTAGTCGGGGATAGATTGGACGTGGGTGTCGATGTCGGAGAAGTCGAGTTTTGAGGATGGGGTTGATTTGGAGCATATGCCTTGTTTGGATATGGATGGGTCGAGTTTCCGTTTCTTGTTGGTAGATGGGGGTCGGGAAGGGATGTTAGAGGCGGTTTCTATTGGTGTGTTGGATTGGGAAAGTGATGATGGGATTTGATATGATAATGATAGATTCAGTTGAGCATCCGAAGAAGTCGAGGAGTGATCTGATGAGTAGGATCCTTTATCTTCCAGTAGCTTCTTCTTAGTGAAATATTGATCAACTGTTAATAAATCCGAACCAAAACCAAAAGTTTGAATTAATCCATTCCAAGGATCAGTCACAATCCTAGGAGCTATTGAATTATTATTATTACTAACAACTAGTGTTTGACTTTCCTGTTTGAAAGTGGATTTGTCTTCTTCCATATCATCATTCTGTATGTCAATATTTGCATTTTCTTTCCAATCATCTAATTCCTTACACGTTATTTCAAAAAGATTCAAAAGCGATTCCTCTTCCTCATCTTCAACTTTATTGATCTTTTGCTTATCAGCACTATCAATAGGATCTAGATTGGCGACATTATGTGAATTTATAATGGATTCCATATACCAATTAATATTTGAATTAGGGGAGATTGTTTCTTCTTTAGGTTGATTATTTGCCCTTGTATCTTCTTCAAATAAGACAGTCATATTTTCATCTACTGTAGGTGTAGATTCCCCTAAAGGCTGGGCATCATCATTCTTGGTCAATGATAAGTCGTTGCTGTCAACCTCAAAGAAATTATATAAGTCTTGAATTGGATTAGTTATTATATCATCTTCAGGAGTTTCTTTAAAATCTGAAATACCTTGTTCTAAAAAATCATGTTTTGAAGTTGAAGTTGTTGAAGAAGATGTCGTTTGAGTGAATGTTGCAGGGGTTGGAGGTAGTAGTAACTCAGGAAATGTGAATTCTCTAAGCTCTGATTGAAATTTCATTAACAAGTTGTAGTATCTCTTTTTAAAGTAAATGAAGAAGAATAAAAGAAAAAGAGAGTGAAACACAATTATTTTTAAAAAGCTGTGTCTTAAATTATTAAGTCACAACATTGGGTTTAGCTTATTAAGACACTAGTTTTAATGAAGTAGATACCCACATATTATTCCACTTCTATTTTTAATAAAAAAGGAAACTTTTGCAACTTCTTGAAAATTATTTTTTATGTTAAAGTTATTTTTTTTGTTCTCACTTAAAAAATAAAAATGGCTGCAAAATTTAACTCGCTTATTCAATTTTAAACTAATAAACATAGAGTAATAGTATGAAACTAATAATTAATAATAATAAATCGAACAAACTTTGCAACAACAACAATCTTCCCGAAAACGAGGAAAGTTTAGACATTAAATATGTATCTCATTTGACACAAAATAGAACATTATTTACTACAAATCTAAAGAATCAATATTATAATTTCCTAACCTCGCAATTCTGTGTAAGATCTCCTTAAAGAATAAATCACAAAAAGAAACAACTCAGGGAAGGTTTAAGACAAAACACACTGCATCTGTTTTTGCTGCACTCACTTTGGTATGCAAAGACTTTGTGTCAGATTTAGAGATTTATTTTAATTTCTTCCGACATACAAATTGAAGAAGATTGACGAAAGATTTCATCGTGAAACATTATTTTATATTAAATATCTCGTAAAGTTTATTAAACATTAAAAGCATAAGCAGAATGCAGAAAATTTAAGCTTATATAATAGTCTTATTTCTATTACTGTGTGAGCACAGATTCTTGTACTATTATTGTTTTTTTTTTTTTCATTATACATATAGACATGATTTACATACAAGAAAGGAATTAAAAACCCTTTGTGTGTAGACTTAATATCACAGTATGTTAATTGAAAAGCTTAATAAGCTATGGTTGCAAATGGAACAGCCAATATTTTGCTGAAGACCATGGAGACGGAGCACAAGCCATACCGATGCAAGACACGTGTACAAGAAATTTAATATATGATGTATAATATAAAAAAAATCACTCTAAACTTTCAACAATTTTATCTCCTCTGGAGTACCTTCAACAAAAGCAACATCATTATAGTAAAAGCCATCCACATCCACAGGATAAGGATTCAATTTTCCTGGCTTCCCAACAACAAGATCATCCAATTCTCTCTTCTTAATCCCACCATTAAGACTAGCTCCGAATATACAAGCAGAAATAAATGCCATCACTAAACTACCAATACCAGCATATAGAATTCCAAATGAAACATCACCCATTTTGTATCCTCCGCTATCATCGAAATAGGTCTTTCCTAATATATGTGCATCTACTAAGCTGGGAGCACCGAGTATTGATCGAACTATAAAAATGAAAAATATTAAAAATTTCATGTATATACTCCCAAAATCCATCATTTTGCAATTAGATTATTTTTAATTGACTAAGAATTAGATAAAATTCTCATCAATTAGAAGAAGATACATGTAAATGACAAAACAAATCTGGATTAAGTTTGGTCATTTATTTCCATATTTATATCGACAAATATGTGGCGTTCTTCTTCAAACCCAACACATCTAAACATAAGTATCATGAAAAAGATAAGACCATCCAAGGGGTTATAACTCAACCTCAACGGATCATTCATCAATGAAATGTTGGGATGCTTGAATAACCTAAATAGAAGAAGTCATTAGAATATCAAGGATACTTATAAGGAGCGGTTATGTGCACCTTATTATGGGAGTAATCGTCTAGGCTGGTCGCTATTGAGAATGTGGTATGGATGAGTTCCGGACGGGTTTCCGTGGGTGTAACCTCTCACATTCTGGTGGTTTCTGAAAATGCCCTGATCCGTTCGCAAACGGAACGGGGATAAATACGCATGAATCCCCCCTCTTCGAGGGTTTTGGGATTTGATTGAATAACAAAATTTTATCTGCCTTTAATTACTAAGAACTTTGGTTAATTAGGATAACTGAACACATATTTGCTCGAATGGTCTAGTACAAGCATTTTTAGAGCTTCCACTGTTAAAGCAATGGCCAATTCCAGTAGAAACATTCAGTTCTTGCAACAACGCATATAACCAACTAATATAATTTAAGGTTTCGATTATGCATAAACTCTAAAAATCTGTCAAAGAAAAATTATTGCATGTATTAACTGATGATAAACGAACTATTGGTTGTTACTCATCTGACTTAGTCCTTATCCAAACTTCAACCAGCATTACCCAAGCTTCAACCAGTTTCAACCCTCGCACAGGAACGTTTATAGTGTGGCTTTAGGCAAAGTTTTGAGATAGGGAGGACAGTTGGGACCATTGGTCAAAAGAAAAGAAAACTATTGAACTTTTAACTTGGATATCTGGTTAATTTCAATGATTCCTTTAAAAAGGGTTCCAAACTAAAAGTTTACTAATGACTTATTGATGTTCAAAGGATTAAGTTTAAACTCATGAGCTTTGCCAAATGCTGAAGAAGAATCATGTTTGGTTAAGCGTCATGCTCTTCCCATATGAGTGTCGGGGATGTATTCGGTTTTCAATATATAACAAAATACGAGAATATAAAAGCCTACATAGAATCATCGAGGACACTATTCATCTACTCTTCCACAACAACTCTTCACTCACCTCACTTAGAATCCTGTCTACCAACATAAGTAGCCCCTTCATACTGATTGGTCCCTTTATTATTATCAGTAAGATAGTACACCGGTTGAGCATTATTATTAGGATAGTAACCAGGTTCACCAGCCGCACCAGGCACAGGCCCAGCAGACACATATTTTGTTTTAGTTCTATTATTCCCACAACATACCAAACAAGAGCCAATAAACGCCATCAATAAACAAAATACCCCGGCCCAAAGTATCCCAAATGCAGCGGCACCCAAATTAGTTTGCATCCCATTATCATTAAAATGCTTTCTTCCCATAGCATGAGCGGCAGTCAAACATGAAGCACCCGTGGCACCGAATACAAATGTCACAAATATGGAAAAGGCGGAACCCCCCCCTCCACAAGACTTGAAACAAAACCCTAAGGGGGTGATCAAAAGTGAAAGTGCACTTCCAACTAATGCAATCAATATGAATGAAAACGCAGTTCTTGATAAATAATAATATGTATTTCTATTAGTTATGAAATCCAACGGAAGGTCAATTCTACCAAATGGGAAATTATCATATGGCGAATACGGATACGCCGCTACCATAGGTAAACAATTATTATTGTCACCGTTTTGGACTCCACATAGGGTATAGAAAGTCCATCGTGATTTATCGAATGGTGCGCCAGTTATGCCTGAAGTGTCGGTTTCGGACCAATATAAGGCGTTTATTGGAGAATTGGTGGTTGAACCGTTGATTACGGTGAATATTAGTAAGACGGTTGATGATACTAAGAATATCAATGGAATAATTGTCAAAAATCTACTACCCATATTTGTAAGTTAGTTAATTGAACAATTTGATAGAGTGAAGAAGAAGACGAGAAGAAGAAACAAAATTAAAATATCTCGAAGAGGGGTGAGGTATTTAAGTTACTATTTATATAAGCATTAGTTGTTGCAATGACTGTCTGCCTTCTTTAAGAAAGTGAAAATATTATTTTGCAATCAAAATCGAGAATACGCAATACTAAGCTTGAAAAAAAAAAAATGATAAATAAATGACCATGGTCTTTAAAAGGGTGAGTTACGAAACAAATAATATTATTAATCTACAGTAATGATCGTTAAGGCTGAAAAATATGGGGCAGGGGGGGTTGCATTAGAGAAAAGGGCTGTGCCTTAAAATTCATACCTATTATAAGGAGAAAATGTCAAGATTGTGTTGAAAAAAAAAAAGAGTGGTTTTTGTGAAAGAAGAAGGGGGGGCGAAGCCAATTGTCAACAGAGAAATGCTTACTAACGGTGTGACTAAGTTGTATATTGAACATAAATCAAGAAAAGGCTAGTCAACTTGAAATGACTTGGGGGGGTTTAATCACCCTCTTAAAAATAATAAATATTTCACATCATCAAATTGGTCAAATGATATTGTCACAGTACTGACTTCAGTTACGACGTTTGCCTATATAAATGTCAGTTCTGCGACATTACGACATGGATGTGGTTAGTTTAGAATCTGGGCAATTTGAGCCAAGTGTAAGCAAGTGTCATTGTTAGAAGTTTTATAAGAATAAAATTGTGAAATTATAATTGTATTGCAAATACGGAAATTTGGAGTGGATTGTTTAAAGTATACTTGGTATTTAACAAGCTACATTTCTTATGTTTTATACGTTTTTATAATTTTTAGAAGTATCAATAAAATTACGTTTCGAACGATTTAATAAGAGAACAAATATCAAAAGTCTCAGGGTTGACCATCGGTATGGTTGAGCCATTAGTGGCGAGTTAACTACTTCGACATCATCTACGTTTATCGCGTATCCCCCAATATCAGCACCATTACATACAAGCCATCAGAGAGCAAAGATTAAGTGAAGCACTTTCCCCTTACGCCTGCATACATTTAAATCTTCGTAGTTTAAAACTGTGACAGATATAAGTGAATGGTAAGTAAGTTACTGAAAATAAATTTGCGTAAGGAGTGGTTATGTGCTCCTTCCTAATCAGGAATTGGAGTAATAGCGGAAATTATAGACTTTCACCGGTCGTTAGTGAGTATGTGGTATGGCGAAGTTGCCGACGTGTTTCCTGTGTGACTTGTTACATTACAGTTGATTTCTGAAAAGCCTCGATTCGTGCGCTACCTTCGCCGTTTCCTAAACTTTAGGACTCAAGGATCAATACCTGTGGTTTCCCCCTTTAGATCTTCGGGATTTGGTTGGGGAACAACAATCTTAATAGATTACAACAATCATTAGGATATCCGAATATACACGGACGATCTCGCATCAGATGTTTTAGCGTTTTCCACTGTCAAACACTAATTCTAGTAGAAACACTCCTGTTCTTACAGTCCATTCGGATGTTTGGTCAAGAGTCATGTCCGTCCTCTCTTCTCCTCCCGCCGCCCCTACCTGAGTGCAAAACATGTATTCATTTCATAATTTATCTGTGTTATAATATACAACAAAATACAAAAATATAAAACCTATATAGAAATCATGCAAAGCATTATTCATCTACTCTTACTCTACAATCTTCTCCTCACCTCACTTAGAATCTTGTCTACCAACATAAGTGGCCCCTTCATAATTATTAGATACTCTATTATTATTAGGATAATAAACCGGTTCACCAGCCGCACCAGGTCCAGGTCCAGCATCCACATATTTAGTTCTAGTTCCATTATTCCCACAACAAACCATACAACACCCAATAAACGCCATCAACAAACAAAATACCCCAGCCCAAAGTATCCCAAATGCAGCGGCACCCAAATTAGTTTGCATCCCATTATCATTAAAATGTTTTCTTCCCATAGCATGAGCGGCAGTCAAACATGAAGCACCAGTGGCACCGAATGCAAATGTGATAAATGTGAAAAATGCCGCAAACCCACCTCCACAAGATTTGAAACAAAATCCTAACGGTGTGATCAAAAGTGAAAGTCCACTTCCAACCAATGCAATCACTAAGAATGAAAATGCAATTCTTGATAAATAATAATATGTATTTCTATTAGTTATAAAATCTTGAGGAAGATCATTTCTCCCAGTTGGAAAATTATCATATGGCGAATATGGATACGCCGCTACCATGGGTAAACAATTATTATTGTCACCGTTTTGGACTCCACATAGGGTATAGAAAGTCCATCGTGATTTGTCGAATGGTGCGCCAGCTATGCCAGATGTGTCGGTCTCGGACCAATACAAGGCGTTGATTGGGGAATTGGTGGTTGAACCGTTGATGACGGTGAATATTAGTAAAATGGTTGATGATACTAAGAATATCAATGGGATAAATGTAAAAAATCTGCTACCCATATTTGTAAGTTACTTAATTGAATAATTTGTTAGAGTGAAGAAGAAGACGAGAAGAAGAAACGAAATGAAAATATCTCGAGGAAAGATGAGGTATTCCAGTTGCTATTTATATACACATTAGTTATAGCAATGAATATCAGCCTCTCGAGCAACTGAAAATATTATTTTGCAATCAAAATTGCGAATGCGCAACATACTAGGCTTGAAAAAATGATAAATAAATGACATCATTATTATAACGGATAGTTACGAAACAAATAATATTGTTTAACTACAGTACAGAACGTTAGGGCTGAAGAATAGGGGGCTGGGGATTTTTATAGAAATGGGCTGTAGCTTAAAATTCATACCAATATAAGCGAGAATATGTGACTATTGGGTGGTCTTTGTGAACGGTGAGAGGGGGAGGCGAAGTCAATTGTCAACAGGGCGTTGATTACTAACGGCGTGACTAAGTTGTATACTGAACATAAATCAAGCGTTTCTAGTCAGCTTGAAAAAATAATGGCTCGGGGGGTTTTAATCACCCTCTTGAAAGTAAGAAATATTTTACATCATCAAATTGGTCAAATGATAGACGTGAATGGTAAGTGAGTTACTAAAAATAAAAATAAATTTGCGTAAGGAGTGGTTATGTGCTCCTTCCTAATCAGGAATTGGAGTAATCGCGGATATTATAGACTTTCGCCGGTAGTTAGTGAGTGTGTGGTATGGCGGAGCTCAGGACGAGGTTCGTGTGTGTAACCTGTTACACGACAGTTGATCTCTGAAAAGCTTCGATTCGTTCGCTACCTTCGCCGTTTCCTAAACTTTAGGACTTGAAGATAAATACGCGTGGATTCCCCTTATAGAGGTTTTGTGATTTGGTTGGGGAACAAGAATCTATCTTCATAGATTACAACTATCTATCTTCATAGTACAGCGAACTCTGGTTCATTAGGATATCCGAATCTACATTCGCTCAACAATCTCGCGTCAGACGGTTTAGCGCTTTTCCACTGTCAAATACACGTAATTCCAGTAGAAACACTCATATTCTTACATGAGTGTAGGCAATATATTCATTTCCCAATTTATATCAAAATACATAAATACAAAAAACTATATAGAATCATGGAGGACACACATATACTCTTCCTCTACAGACCTTCATCTCACCTCACGTGGAATATTCTCTATCAACATAAGTAGCCCCTTCGTAGTGATTGGATTCTTTATTATTTTCATTATGATAATAAGCCGGTTGAGAGTCGTTTTTATTATTAGGATAATAAACCGGCTGAGCATCGTTTTCATTATTAGGATAATAAACCGGTTCACCAGCGGCACCGGGTCCAGATTGAGCATCCACGTATTGTGTCTTAGTTCTGTTATTCACACAACAAATCAAACAAGATGCAATGAACGCCAACAACAAAGACAATACCCCAGCCCAAAGAATCCCAAATGCAGCCACACCCAAATTAGTTTGCATCTCATTCTCATTAAAATGATTCCTTCCCCTAGCATGAACAGCTGTCAAACATGAAGCACCAGCGGCTCCGAATACAAATGTGACAAAGGTGAAAAAAGCCAGAGACGCACCTACACAAGATTTGAAACAGAACCCGAAGGGGGTAATTAAAAGTGAAAGTGCACTTCCAGCCAATGCCATCACTAAGAATGAAAATGAAATTCTTGATAAATAATAATATGTGTTTCTATTAATTACGAAATCGGGTGGAAGACGATTTTCACTGAATGGGAAATTATCATCAGGGGAATAGGGGAATGCAGGTATCAAAGGGGGCAAACAATCGACGTTGTGTCCATTCATAACTCCACATAGGGTATAGAAAGTCCATCGTGATTTATCAAATGGTGCCCCTGGAATACGTGATGTGTCGGTTTCGGACCAATATAAGGCGCTGATTGCCGAACTGGTGGTTGAACCATTGAGGATAGTGAAGATTAGAAAGACTGTTGAAGATATTAAGAATATCAATGGAATAATCGTGAAATATCTGCTACCCATATTTAATGTTAATAGCAATTGATTTAATTGAATAATATGATGGTGACAGACGGAAGAAGAAGAAGAAGAAGAGGAAGAAGAGACGAAGAAACGAAGTTAACCAAGAAAAGTTGATGTATTCAGGTTTCTATTTATATTCTCTAATTCGGTAGTAGAGGCAATGAATTTCAGCTTCATTTAAGCTATTGAAAATATTATTTGCAATCAAAATTGCAAATGTAAATAATATTAAACTCCAAAAACAACAACAATGTCAATAAATGATCATTTTCTTTGAAACAATAAGAATATTATTAATCAAGCTAGAGTTATGGCCGTTAAGGCTGAAATATATGGGGCTGGGATCATCGGTAAAAAGTGCTGTACCTTAAAAATTCATACCAATATAAGTGAAAACATGTGAATATTGAGGGGTTTTAAAATCCGACCATCAAATTAGTTATAAAACCGTCGGTGTTCAATTTATTTTAGGCTGGTGTAGCTTATCGTCACAAACAAGATTTCACGTCATTGGCTTACACTTGGATATTTATTTTTTCCGTGGTAATAGGAGTAACTCTCCAGTTCGCCTTTGTTGTAGATTAATTTGATCATTCCATAGTAATTTCTCCAAACGATATTACTTTTACTTAATGATACGTTTAACTAAGTGATTATTATAAGAGAATATTTGTTACAAAAATTATTGATCAGAAGTATACTCAATATTGAGTTGATATACCTAGATTTCCGGGTTTCTGCAATGCATATAGAGAATTTCTAATATATAATTAGTAGCACCTGAATATCGACCGTTACACTATGCGGATTCCATCTAGTAAGTTACTAAAAATAAAAATAAGAAATTGAATCGGGTTTAAGTAATGACGTCATAAATATAATTCGTGAAAGAATTTATTTTTTAGGTTATTCCAGATCGGGGTTGAGTTCGCTACCAGTTGAAGATCTACACACACATATTTTTATGATGATGACCCCTTTTTCATTCTTAAGGGCTTTATACGAAAGGTTTTCATAACTATCTCCTACTAATTTGATAGAATGTTATAAGGAAAGCTTTCTTTAGAAGGAAGCTGTTTGTAAATATAAGCCATTTAATTTACGCTTTCTGATTTACGAGAGAGAGAAAAACGGGAGGTTATATGTTATGTGTGTTAATAATTTTCTCCGCATATTTAATTAATATGAATATGACGAATAATTTACAAGAACGTGTTATATATATATTATATTTATTATTGATTATTTTTACTGGCTATTTATATTTTCAATTTATCAATCTTTATATGAAAGAGAACAACTAATAATGACGATTTTGAAAAGAATGTTGGGAGTAATTTACATATTGTAAGTGTGTGTACTTTTCCAAGTACATTATCAACAACGCATTACTTCTTAATTCAATATCCGCTAAGAATGAGAGATTGGATGGAGAGAGTTTCAAGATCGCGCTCTCTATCTCTCTCTCCTTTCAAATATTAAATGTAAAAATATTATAAATGACCTTCATGGAAAGTGATCTTTGAAATTTTCCAATCCTTTCTTCTCTTTCTTATATGCCAACTTATATCGTCTGTTCTTATTCCAATTAGTATTCGATTTAATAGGCTTTACGTTAACAGATGAAAGTAAACGATATCATTAGATAACAACTTAGAAATTTCTCATCACTTGTACCAATTTCCTCTCCATACAAATTACAACGTTGTATTATTATTAAATTATTTTTCAGTTAGACACACACAGATTTCAAATATGTTCAGATCATCACCATTTCATTCCAGAAACTCTTCAGACACAACTAATACTAAAAGGGCTAATCGTCCAAGAACATCATCAACACCGCCACCAGTGTCACCACTATCACCAACCGCACGTCGACCATTAATGCTGCATCATTATTCATTCTCACTATCTAGTAGTCCATCAACACCAAAACAAATGTCATCACCATTTCTAGAATATCCACCACCATCCCCGAATGCAACATCCACAACACCAATGACAACAATACAGAAATACACATTTGAAGAACCTGACTTATCAACCTTACCAGTTATTGGAATTGATTATAAGAAAGCATCATCAAAACCAATATACGAAGGTGCAAATGGTATACTTTTAAAGGGAACCGATTCATCATTAGTTAAATTCTTTATATTAAAACGAATTAAAAAACATCAAGAAGATCAAACTGAATCACAATATAAACATGCTGTTTATCGAGAACTTAATAATGTTAAAAATTGTCATCATAAAAATATAATCCCGGTGATTTCATTAGCTACAATACCTGATTCCCTGGAATTAGTGATGATATTACCATATTATGAAAAGGGGGATTTATTAGATTACTTGTCAACATTAAGAAGATTTAAAATTGAATTATCATCAAATATGAAAGATGCAATATTTAAACAAATATTAAATGGAGTTAAATATCTTCATTCAAAACAAATTGTTCATCGTGATTTAAAACCAGAGAATTTCTTAATTGATTCAGATGGAATTATAAAAATAAGTGATTTTGGTTATAGTATTCATATTGGTGATGATGATAATCAATATAAACAAGATTTATTGGCACTGCCACGAGAATTTTATTGTGGAACTCCAAGTTTTAAAGCTCCTGAATTATTTCAAATTGAACAGGATATAAAAGAAAACACATTCGATTTCTCCCAATTCTTAGATTCAACAACTTGTATTGATTATTTCAAACAAGTTGATTATTGGGCATTAGGGATTGTATATTTTCAAATCTATCTTATGAAATCACCTTGGAAAGATGCAAATTTATTAAACCCTTTGAATATTCCTTTTATTCAATATACAAATCATTATCCAAATATTCCTGGGAAAGTAGACGCTTATATTATTGAATTAAACAAAAAGGAAGATAATTTTAAAGTAAATAATCCAGCAATGAGTTTATTTAAAAGTTTACATTATGATTCAAGAAGAGCCATTTTAGGATTATTAAATCCTAAGCCAGAAGCAAGATTAACTCCCCTGGAATTATTGAATACAAAATGGTTAATGGAAGTTTATGCTAATCCAAAAGAATTAGTGAAATTATTACAAAAGAAGTAAATCAGATGTAGATGCTATATAAATAGTAGTAGTTATTATAGTTATGTTGTATTACGTATTATTCATGAAGTTTTATATAAATATTTACAATATCATAAGCAAATCATTAGAACAAGGCCACCCTCTTCTTTAAAACTTAAAATTCTTAATAAATTCCAATCTTTCTTGTTGTTCATCAATAATCCAATTTGGTGAAGAATACCATTTATCTAATCTAATCTTATATTCTTCATCAGTAATTAATTGAAATTGATGGAATGAACTTACATCTGTCTGAACTTGAGCTGCAATTGGTTCATTTTTGGTAGACTTAATAGAAATGTTAGTAGTACTGGTAATACTATTGGTTGATATTCTTGCAACAGGTAGATAATTCTTTTGTTGCTGTCTCTTACTATTGGTATTGTAAAATGAGAGAGTTGATGACATTGGAGGCAGCCGTGGTTGTTTGGATACTTCATTGATGTGATCTGTTCTGGCTGATATTGATGTTCTTGTCTTCTTACTCATCGTTATATTTTGGTTTAAAGAAGAAGAGATGTATTCATATGGGAATGTCATTCGTACGTGTACTAATTCAATTAAACTGTTCAATTCAATTTTGCAACTTATTGCCATTTGCAACTTAAATTGATATAAACTGTTAAACAAAACATAAACTGTAAAATAATAATAATAATATTAAAACAACTTTAATTAATAGAGAGAAAGATATATATAATGATATGAATAAACCTAAAAATAATACAAAAGTTAAAACAAATTTAACAACAAAACTAAAAGATAATACGGATTAATAATAAATGTGTATAGTGGATGTGTAGTAATTAACCCCACGAAGTAATAATAACTGAAAAAAAAAGTATGCCATATGGTCCACACTTCTTGACCAACAATAATAATAATAATAACAAAAACCAAATACGAAACAATCCTCTTACTTCCTCATCTCAACATGAAAATTAAAACAACCCACTAAGGGAACTTCTCTCACGACTTATGATAATTCAGATATCCATAATTCCCAACTCCACCACTTCCACTAGTCACAACACCACTTCCGCTCGCACCACTTCCACTCCCACTCCCACTCCCACCAGGCCCAGTTCCCATCGATTGTCTCCCCCTAGCACCACTCCCAGGACCCCTAACACCCAACGGATTCTTCGAAAAACTCAACCTAATCCCACCTTTTCCATTCCCACCCCCAGCGCGAGGCAATGCCCGTCCATATAACTCCGCCAATGCCCGAGTCGCATGCGCAACATCCTCAAACTCAACAAAACACATCGGACCATGTCCACCACCCCCACCACCATGTCCTGCTGGAGGATTCGTAGACGACCCACCTGGACCACTCGTGGATGACGACATTGATTTATTCCGGAATGATAATCTCCTAAACCCCTTCTGAGGCGAGAATAATGCTCTTAATTCAGCTTCGGTGGCATCTGGAGGGAGATTTCCGACATATAGGGTATTACAAGGAGGATTCTGGTCGGCAGGGTTAGCGGGTGGAGGCACTCTTGCCAATAGGGATAAATCGGGCATAGTATTATCTTTGCCTACTATTTGGACTTTTGTATTCTGATTAGGTGGACTGGTTTGGGATGAAGTTGTACTACTGGTGGTGGATGTGGTTTGGGAGGTTGGTGGACCACGCGCTAATTTCTGGGCGATTGTCAATGGTTGTTGTTGTTGATGATCGTCTAGCTTTTTGCTTGGGTTTGTGGTTGTGCTTGTTGTGCTTGTTGTGCTTGCTGTGGTGGTTGGATTACCTAAATTGAGATTCAAAGATGGTTGACCAATTGGTGGTTTTGGATTCTGAGATCCAATCAAATTTCCAATTTGAGGTGGTATATTTGGACCTACAGCAGTGGTAGCTGATGTCGTTCCCGAGTTGAAAAATGCAGTAGATGATGATGTTCTCCTAACCTCACCTGGAGGTGGATTAACAATCCCAGCGCCACCACTAGGACCTCCACTTCCTGATCCATTCTGATTTATACCTATATTCCAATCTAATCCACTTGGACCATTTATAGGACCAGCACTGACACCCGGTGTTTGTGGACCAGAAGATAATGACGATCCAGTATGTCCACCCTGTTGTTGTGACTGTTGTGGCGGTTGATTCGTATTTCCTGGTCCCCAAGTATCTCTAACTAAATTCTCATATTCTTGGGCATCATTCTGAGATTCCATTAATAAGATAGATTTCCCAGTTATATCACTTAAATCAATAGTCCCCACTGGACCTGCACCTGGAGTGATAGCACCTGGTTGTTGTGGCTGTTGTGGAGGTTGTTGTTGACCTCCATCTTGTGAAAATGGATCACTAAACACAAACCTCGATCTTTGATTTCCTATAGATTGTCTCTTTTGCATCATATCAAATGTATTAGGGTCCGTTGTTGTTGTGGCCGAAGTGGATCCATTACCTAATGAGTTATTTGAAGGTTGATGATGTAATTGTGATTGATTCATATGTGGAGGGGATATTCCAGAACCTGGTGGGCCAACAGGACCAGCTGCTCCAACCGGTAGAGCAGGAATTTTTTGCTGCTGTGGCTGTTGCTGTTGTTGTTGTGGTAGTTGAGGTTGTACTGATGCAGATGATGCAGATGTTGATAATCGTAAATTTCCAAATGCAGCTTGTGTATTATGAGTAGCTGCCGCGATTGCAGTTGGAGAATGCATTAATGTATTTGAATCACATTCAACTTTAATTGGAGGATATTCATTACCAAAAATATATTTCCCATCTAATAATTTTGCCGTTGTTAAACATGTATTTGAATTTTTAAAATATGCATAAATTTGATAATCATTAATTTCAACATTGACAAGTTCATCAATTACTAATGCAAAGATTAATGTTGCTTCTCTGTTGGTTAAATCTGAAGGTAAATTTGATATTTTTAAAATCCCATGAGTTGATTGTAATGAAGGAGGGGCAAATGATGAAGTATTTAAATTTGATAACATTGGAGGTGGAGGTCCTTGCTGTAGTTGATGCTGATGCTGTTGCTGCTGCTGCTGTTGCAAATGTTGTTGATGTTGCTGTTGATGTTGAGAAGGTAATTGTTGTTGTTGTAATTGTTGATGTAAATGTTGTAATTGTGAAGTACTTTGTAACTGTTGAGATATGGGCATCGTATTGGCAGTGGATGATGCTAAGTTATGATGATATTGACTAAGGTTTGTTTCTGAAGTCATGACGATTGGTTAAGTAATGCTTGAAGTAATAATAATAATAATACAGATTTGGGGGGTTTGAAGTGAGATGCGAAATTGTTGTTTATCTTTTTCTAAAATATGCTATTTCTCTCTAATAAAAATTATAATAGGAGGATGACGATGAGTTGTTCGTAGACTCAACTATTGATTGTCTGATAACCTAATGTGATACTGTATCTGGATGTCGTTGTTGTTTTATATGTTATGCTTTATATGTCTAATTATAATAAAAACTAAAAAAAAAAAAATTACAAAAAAAAGCGTGAATTTTTTTTTGTTTTTTATTTATATTTGCTTTTTTCTTTTCTTTCTTTCTTGTAAGAAACAGAATTTGATATTGATGTAAATGTTAAATGCTGATTGGTTAACGTATTGATTGGAATCTAATAAGTCAGTTGTTTTGTTTGTTTAAGTTAAAGGAAGAAGAAGAATTGAATGTGTAAATTGATACAAATAAAAAAAAAAAGAATTTGTCTGTTGTGTCTGTTTTTCTGTTTTTTTTCTGTCTGAATTCTTTTTTTTTTTTTTTTTTGGGGTTGTAATAATAAAAAAAACAAGAAGAAAATTAAAAATTAAAAATTAAAAATTAAAAAAAAAAAGTAAAAATTAAAAAATTAAAAAAAAATAAATAAATTAGAATGCATAAATTAATTTAAATAATATTTGTAAGCGATTTTTAAAAAAAAATTACAGTCAATTTTTGTAACGCAATATAAACTTTTTATTTTTCCCAAAAACATTAAAAAAATCACCAATAAACTTAAGAACTCTAAACGTGTTCAGTGGCAAGACAACTCATTCTGATTAATATAAAAATTGCTATAAATATATAAAGTAAATAATTCGTATTAGAACGCGTTTTCTCCACCGTTCTCTTGTTTATTTTTTTTGTGTATTCTTGGTTGAAGTATTATTTTGTTTGCTGTTTAGTGCACCAACAATTGAGTAATAAATAATTCTGCTGGCTAATAAAACAATAACTGGAAAGCTAGCCAGAAACATTAATAATAAATTTAAAAATCTCTCACAATGGTTAATAATATCCGTCAGAGATTAAGTTTATTGGGAACGGCAAAAAAGTTTATTAATTATTACTTGCTTACTTAGTAACATGCATATGAAAGGGTAACCAGATCAATTGTCAAATATCAAATTTAGCGCGATTTTAAGAATTATGCGAAAGACACAAAGATCTATGGCTACATGCTACTCCAGTTTCCATTTCTTAATGTGTTCTTTTACTTGTACAGTTGACTGTTTTATGTTTATGCTGGTTTTCTTGTTTCTTTTTTATTAGACCAAATTTCTTGTGAATCTCTCTTGCAATTCTCTTGGTATTCGCGCCTTCTTCCTGTTGTAGTTGGTGTCCCCTTCATCCCCCAATCCTACCAAGATTTGATGAATTTATAGAGGGTAACAATCTTCTTTTAAATCTCATTTTTCGATCTTCTCTCTGATATCAGTTACAAAATAAAAAAACAATGTAAACCCTAACGTACTTATGAATACGGTACCTGGTTTTTGTAACTAAGCCTGCATGGTGTTTTACTTTTTGAGACAAAAATTAACATGATTAATATCCCCTGCCGACTCTCCATTTATTATTACGCAAAACCAATAAATCGTCTAATATAAAATGAAAACAACAAACCTGCAGCATCTTACTTCTCGAATCTTGGAAATCTAGTTTTCTTTTGATTTAGCAATTAATTATGACTTATTTATTTATCTAGTTGTTCTACCGTTTTAAAGTTTGGCAAAATAATGCCATTGAGGACGGTTTTGTTGCTTGTGACAACAGGGTTATTGTCATCTGTCTGGAAGAATGAAGCAAGTCGCTTCAATGGGCTTCTGCATTTAGAGTCTGTTCCCATTTCAAAGGACAAACGTAGTGCTGACAAAAGAACTTCGTAGGGTCCCCTTGACAACCGCGTATAATTTTAAAATCCCGTTCTTTGAAAATGCTTGGACATTGGCAAGAGTCCCAATTCCGGAACAAATTTGTAATTGAGAAATTCTGAAGAAAGTTAGAAGCAGAATTTAAGGAGAATCAAGTTACAATTGCATCAATTGTATCTTCAAAGGAGGCTAATTCAGAACAAGTTTCTTCTCCTAACCGTAAAATGATGTACAACGAATGTTGTTAGTAAATAGACCAACAACGTATAGGATACAATCAAGAACTAGAACATACCGAATATTCATAATATATTATTCTCGCTATTGTTTGCTAGAGGTATGTGACGTTTTCTATACTTTAGTCTGGCTGAGCTTAAAAGTCATTTCCGTCGCTAAACTAATATCCAATGTCAATCAAACCAGCTGATGTGCAATCATGGTAAAACAGATTCCAGAATAAGAGATACTACACATTACTATACTCACTCTTTGGTCATGGTTTATATGAATATTTAGCTGACGATATAACCTAGAAGCTCTTTGGAAGGTTTTTTTTAACATAATTGATGTAGCCGTTATTTTGATTCTGATGTTTCTTACTTTTGCGTGCGTTTGTTCATTCGAGTCTTGATTTTAGATTTTATGCTGATGGATTGTTCTTACAGCCAATTGGTTAGTTCTGAATCAGGTGTCTTTCTAGTGGTTCTTAGGGTTCTTATTGGATGGGAACAGTAGGTTTACGAGAAGCATTGTTAACAGGAAGATTATTAGTAAGAGGAGCCCTCAGATGAGCATATTACCCCTAATGGCTGCAAAACAAAGAAATTGACCTTAATTTTCGTAAATTATCGGGTGACTATTGGAATGACAATGTATGTGCTTACCAATTCAGATAATGATTTTCTAACAATGGATACTAAACAATAGACGCGTTTTAATATTCATCATTCTTTTTAATACTATATTAATTATCTGAATTTCTTAGTAAAACTTTGGATAGGGTCAGGTAACTTACGCTGGCAACAGTGATCAATAATAATACAATAATATCGGTTTATACTAGTTAGCCACAGTGGTAATAATTTTCACATTGCCCCCCATGTAAGCAATCTTCGGTGGAGAAATTATTTATTAGTCATACCAACGGGAACCAAACCTGTAATAAAACCTTCGATCTTTACATAAACAATGAACGTCCTTCTTCCCCAGCTAAGCCAACTCCCTGACCCCTCGAATTGATTTTGCTAAGATATCAATGATTTTAAAAATTCGTAAAAAAGCCACTAGGGATCATCAATTTGTATAGAATACAATTCCCCCCCCCCCCCCCTACATTTACAACATATGCACATTCGGGCATATTGAGAACGGAGGATATTCAATGATCTTTATTCAAGAATAGTTACTGGTAATATGGGGATGATATCTTTAAGGGTTTTCAACCGATTGATTGATTTTGAATTCACCTAAGTTTTCATTTACTTTGATACTTTCTTAACTAATAAAACTAATATCAATTTTATGTTTATAATACCGTAAACCCCATTCCTCATATGTAGAAGGCTTCCCTACGAAGACAGATTTCAAGCCGTTTGTTTGTTTGCAATAACACTCGGTTGAAGACTTAATTGTATTTCAGTTTTGGTGTCTTGTAATGAAAACTATCAACGAAAAAAATTGACAATCTTCTTCAATTGGAAGCTCCTGTTGTTTCTTTCTTAAAAGCACACCAAATAAATTTGTATATATACATAAGATATAATATACGGTTCTCCTAATAGACTTAAACTTTTAATAATTCATAGAAAAACTTACAACAAAAATGAATGATGATATACTTGATAAACAATCTTATGTAAGTAACGCAAGTTTACATTATCTTCTACAAGAATTAATACCCATGACAATAAGAGTATCCCATAAACTATCAGATCCAACTACTACTTCTAAACTAGCAATTGAATCACAAGACACCCAAGATAATGATGGCCACCATCCAAATACACAACCAGACAAACCTTTATCAACAATTCCTAATGATTTCCCAGGAACAATTTCCATATTAGCCCATCCACTGTTACAACAAGATGAAATTACAATTCGAATCGAGAATTATGGTTATCAAATAGGACTTAAGATTGCTAATGTCTTACTCTACAAAATGACAAATTCTAAATTAATTGTTGATGTTTTAGATGTAATGAAATTTGTTTGTCGAGATGTTTGGGTATGTATGTATAATAAACAAATGGATAATTTACGAACAAATCATCGAGGTACATTTGTTTTAGTTGATAATAATTATCGATTAATTAATCAATTGAATAGTCCTAAAGGGATGCAAGATACTTTAAATAAACTGAAGGTTTATTTATGGTTTCCTTGTGGAGTTATTAGAGGAATATTAGCAAGTTTTGGTGTTGATGCTAATGTATCAGCTGAAATAACTCAATTCCCTTCAGTGACATTTAACATTCATACTACAATTAATAACTAAGTAGCAACTCTCCCTAAATAGATGTATAAGATATTAATTCAACGACCTATATAGATAGCTGCAATTCCATAGGTTTCGGGAAAATTTCGCACTCACGTGACTTCTCCTCTGACCTCGAACATAAATTTGAAATTTCGTATCAAACGACTCTTCACTTTGCTGTTGATAATATCATCCAAAATGTCAGAAACTAAACAACAGCCACAACCCCCAAGGATTCTTAGAATCAAGAGGAAAAGACATCAAGATCCATTACAAGCATTAATCTTAGAAGATACAAGAGCAGCAAAAAGATCCAAACCTTCATCACCAAAAGTATCCCCAAAATTAGCTCCAGTTGACTCTCCACTCTCCGCAAATCAACAACCACTGCAATCGATCCAACCATCGCAAGAACAGCAGGAACAACCAATTGTTGAGCCTCCTTCAAACTATGTTTTCAAATTAGCCAGAACTGATAATCCCTCAAATGTAAACATTCAAGATGAGTCCATCATCAACACCATCCTCTCAGAATCACAAACCCCACTTGACATCCAAGATACGACTAATAATGAATCCCAAACCAAAAAGAAATTCATCATCCCTCGAAATCAAATTGAAGAAGACGTAATCATCCCTCATGAACTTTCAGACATGATAGATTCATTCCTCATCTCAACCACCGCTACCGACAAACCATCCATCCCCAAACGTAAAAAACGAGGACGGAAAGATCTGATATCCCCCGATGATCACGCCGAACATCAAGGTGAGGAAGAAGAAGAAGAAGAAGGTGAATACGTCTATGATGTCTATCATCTCACCACCACCGAACCTATGACGACGGCAAATCATCCACAGTCGCAGATTGGATATATCAGATTCTTCAACGATGAAGAGGATGATATGAATAACAATAATGGTCGCGGGAATATTTTGATGAATAATGAAGAAGACAATAAATCTGGTGCAGAGGTGATGACTGATGATGAAGATTCGAATGCGGAATCGTTTTATCAGAATGATTATCCTTCAGATGAGGATGCTGGGGTATATAGTGATACCAATAATATTGAAGCTGGTGGTGATGGTATTGGAGTTGGTGTAGCTGATGAAGAGGAGGGATATGTCCCACATGAGGGGATTGGGTTGAAAGAGGATGAATATTTTGAATATAATGAAATTGAGGATTTTCAGTTAGATGAAGAGAAGAATGATGATCATGATGATGATGACCTAGATGAGTATGGGGATGGTGAGTATGAGGATGAGAATGAGGTCGGGTATAAACGGAATATCTTTTTCAAGAGTGATGAGTCGGACCCAATGGCAATACATCGAGATAAGATCTTTGGAAGATTGGAAAGGATGATTAATGAATCTTAATAATTAAAAATAAAAAAAAAGTTTATTACAATAGTTAGTATTTACATGTATTCAATGTACTATTCTGTTACAGTTAAGTGATTAGGCGAAGAAAAACTTGCTATCCATGACTTTGGTAATGTCTAAATTACCTTTCTTGGGAACTGGAATCGGCTCAAAAGGAACCAAAACCGGAACATATCGGTTCCCGTCAGTTCTATGCTCGCCAGCATTTGGATCGCCATATTCAACATATTTGCCTCCAATTTGCTTAAAATATAACTTCGGTTTATGTTCCTCCAACAATTTCCAAATATTACTCTCTTTGCCTCGTTCTGTAAGATCTGCCAATTCTTTATACAAATACTCCTCTTTTGTGCTTTTTTTTCTAATCTCTTTCAACTCTCTATATAAAACCTCATTATCGCTTTTAGCAAACCAAACAAGTTGAAAACTCTCCTTCCCCACTTCAGCGAAAGATAGTCTCATATTCTCCAACAAATCCATACTATGCAACTTCACAAACTCCTCCCTCAACAACACCGACATCTGATCAACATCCGCAGCATGCGTCCAGAACGCATCATGCACCGAAGCAAACGTTAACCCATTCCTAAAACAAGCATCTGCCGTCATGTGCATATGTGCCGCATCCATAGAATGAATAAAATTAGGTGCAATCCCATTCCGTTGTTTTTGAGTTTCTATAAGTGAAACCAGTCTTGACTTGACTGTGATACTCATAAGCTCAGTCATGGATTTAGTAAGTGTCTCCTTTCTATAGATCTGAATAACGGGAAATCCAATGGGCGTGGTCCATATAATGGGCCGATATGGTGCTGGTCTAGTGAAGATACAAGATCTCCTAGATGGTATGTTTTTGCGGATATAGTCTACACTTTGAAGATCATATGATTTCATTAATCGATCACCATTATTTACTAGCCAATCCTGGATTGACGCGGCACTGACAAATAATTCTGAAATCGAGTCTAATACTTGTTTACCAAGATAACCTGCAACTTTCCAACTAAGTCCCTTTAAGGCCCCTATATTTTCCAAGGAATGTGAACTTTTCTCCCATTTTCCCGGGTTGGACTTCACTTGATCTATAAGACTCCTGATTTCGTCATGTATCTGTTGCCGGGCTCCGCTAGTTGTGACACCATACACTTTGGTCATAACGGGACGTTTGATTAATTTTCGAGATAAGATATTCAAAGCGTTTCTGGCAATTCCGGCTTGCTCTTCACCCAAAGAATCGTCTTCAAGATCTCTTTCAATTCTGGTTTTTACTACGTTCATAACTTCAACATATACATCTTTTCTAGTTTCCAGAGGCAAAAGATTCACAGCAGCAGCTCCAATTTCATCCTTTCCCAATGCAGCATAATGTTGCAATCCATTACATGACCCATCCATATTTGCTGGTAATCTACATTCATATTCCTCGATCTTTCCGCCATTTTTTTCAAATTCAAGAACCTTCTTAATCTCTTTACAACATGCCAATAATTCAAATGGATCATCACCTTTCGTCCACCATTTATTCCCACCAAACGGATCGGTTGCCGAATCAATAATTTCAACTAAATTCTCATCACAAAATTCAATCGCTTGTTCCATTGAAAATCCTTTATTCCCAAACAAACTCGATGCCAGATATTTCAACCATTGAAACCCCAGATCTCCCAACTTCTTACTATGCCAAAACATCAACATCCCACGAATGATATCCAGATTAACATGTGAAAAATACGACATGGGATAACACCGACCCCGGAAATCTAACATGAAAGCATGATAAAACATATCCCCATTCTCCGCATAGATCGATATCACATCCTTAGCAGCTTCCAACAGATTCCTTTTGGTTGTGTTAGCTTTATATATCTCCCGTTCATAATAAGTTGCCTTTTTGCCTGGTTTTGGACTAATTGGAGGTGGGATCTTCAAGAATCCTTCCTTAAATTCCATGGCTTTCACAAAGATATCAAACATTTCGGGATTGATTGCCCAAGCTACCGATCCGAGTTTATCAAGTGATGAATAGACGAAATCTAATTCTCCTTGGAAACTGGCTCGTCTGAGATATTGAAAATATAATTTATCATTCCTGGGCACCAAACGGCCTCCGTCCAATAAAAGCCCGCCATTGTCGGGTTTCGTCCATGGTTTGGGGGGACATAACATTGGAAAATTGATTGATGTGTGACTTTCATTAAAGAGGTTCCCTAAATCGTCAAGAAGGATCGGATGCGGTTTGATAAGGTAATAGTCATAGAATTCCTTATGCATCTCATGACGAGATGCGATGAATGCGGGATATGTACCGTCTGGCCTTTGATTCATGAATTCTTTTGGAATAGATTCGTGGAATGAGTTTAACAATTCCAATCTTTCTTTATCGATAGGAATCGATGCATGATCCAAGAATATTTTGGTTAACAGATGTGTTAATCTATCCTTATTGAATTGTGATAGAGCTGGATAAAGGCGTCGTCTTTCTTGGTCCTGAATTAATGGTGACATTAGACTTCTATGGTATACCTGATTCATCCCCTGCCGGAGCTTGAATATTGGGGCATGGTTGTCTTCGGTTGCCAGGCATTCTGAAAATATTTTGGAGACCAATACACTCATCAATGTAGTTGGATTGGCTAATTCTAGATAAGGCTTGAGATCACATAGTACCTTTTCAACGTCCGTCTTTGGATTATTTGTTTGAAGAATAGTATTCACGTGGTTTGATGTGTCGATTATCCATTTGTTGATTATCTCGGGATTTTTCTGAGCGACACTATTGGCAGACCTTCTTTCAAATTGAAAACTACTAACAGGAGTGGTTATAAGATCAGAGTACTCCTCGACATTTAATTGTTTGGCATGATTGAATTCAGTGTAATCTCGCATAAAACGAATCCTATCTTCTGTGGATAATGTGTTGTAATAGTCGAAGAGTTTCATATCTCTAGGAACTTTCCCATTCCAGGTGAACTTATTTGAAACAATATACTTTGCCATATTTTCAAATGAAATAGTTTGAAATTCACTAAGGTATGGAGTAATGGGGACATTTGACGTCTTAACATTAGAATCATTCTTGGGTATTGCTAAACGGTCGAAAAATGGAATCTTCTCTTTCTGGCAGAGCTCTTTCAAAACCATTGCTAAATACAATTCCTTCAATTCACCACTAATCTTCTGTATGTTCAAATCATACTGTTTCATAGTTTTGAAAAAGTATTCTGAAATCAACGAACCAAACCTCCTAGTCTTCTCTGAACTCACAGCTACATGATATGAATGTAGAATACACATAAGGATCGAAATTCTGATTGAATCCGCCATCGTAGTATCATCAAGCATTCTGTCATATTTTTTAGATTTTTCAGATACCAGATTAAAATCGGTATGAGCTTGCTTAAGTAATCCAAGTGATCCAATTGATTGAGTCTTCATATAAAATGTCAAAGTCAACTGTAGACATTGATAATACGTCTCTAGTCGATATTTATGTCCATTAACATTTAAGATTTTGTCAAAAGCTAGTTTATGTAGTTTTCCAAGTGAATTGAATATTCGACCCATATCAAATGAAGATAGGGCCGACATGAATTGTATGACTTCATTCTGAGGTTTGCTTGGTTCATCTCTCTCCACCACTTCTCTCTGTATGTCAAATACTGATACGCCTGTGGTTGGTATTTGCCTTAGTGGCTCTATGGTATGAGATGAAGTTGCAAAACCAAAACCATGTGAAGATGAGGAAACATAGCGATGAGGTAGAAGTTGTCTTGGATGAATGCGATGTCGTATTCGCGATAGCACGTGTCTCTTCATCATATTATTTGGTTTCATATGTTTGACTCACACTGTGATGCATTGTTTATGGTCTATCATTTGAATTAAGTTATTTGATGAGTTGGGTAAAATCTCGGTTGTATAATTCCTGATTAACCCGAAAAAAAAAACCCGATGACTAATTTTTCGCTTTTTTTTACACCGCGCTTAATTCCCTCCCCCACCCACCAAATAGGGAAATTTCTTCGAGCTATTTAAGATCCCTTTTCCCCTTCTTTCTTTCTCCATTTTTATGTATTGATATATACTTCAAGCAACCTGCAACGCAATGTCATTAGGAACTAAATTATCCAAACAATTCGTTCGTCATATCTCAGACAAAGCATCCAGATTTGTCCCTAAATCCGGAGTATACCCAAAAGGATTCGTCGTTGGTGGTATTCATTCCGGAGTTAAAAAAGATGGTAAAACCTTAGATTTAGCCTTATTACAAAACACATTCGGTAAAGACGCTTCAGCAGCAGCAGTATTCACCACTAATAAATTCAAAGCCGCTCCCGTTCAAGTCTCTAGTAAAATCTTGAAGGAAAAAAAAGGACAAGGTATAAACTCTATTATTGTCAATAGTGGTAATGCCAATGCAGTGACCGGTGTTCAAGGGATGAAAGATGCAGAAGATATGGTGCTTGTTACTGATTCTGTACTTGAAAATTCTCAGCATTCCACATTTGTTATGTCAACTGGTGTTATTGGAAATAACTTACCTATTGATAATATTTTATCAGGTATTCCAAAATTAGCATTAAATCATTTAGGTAGTACTCATGAACATTGGATAAATTGTGCCAATGCAATTTGTACAACTGACACTTTCCCAAAATTAGTCACTAAACAATTCAGAATTGATGAAGATGTTTATACTTTAGCCGGTTTATGTAAAGGTGCTGGAATGATCTGTCCTAACATGGCAACCTTATTGGGTTTCTTTGTCACTGATGCCCCGGTTTCTCCTCAAGCATTACAACAAATCTTGAAACATGCAGTAGATAGGTCTTTCAACAGTATTACAGTTGACGGAGACATGTCCACCAATGACACAATTGTCGCAATTGCCAATGGAGCTGCTGGTGGTGAAGTAATTGAAAGTAATTCATCTTCTTCAGAAAGATATGCAAAATTACAACATGAAGTCACTGACTTTGCTCAAAAATTGGCTCAATTGGTTGTTAGGGATGGTGAGGGTGCTACCAAGTTTATCACCATTAATGTTAAGGATGCATTATCTTATAAAGATGCTAAAGAGATTGCATCTACTGTTGCCAATTCATCTCTTTTCAAGACTGCTATGTATGGGAAAGATGCTAATTGGGGTCGTATTTTGTGTGCAATTGGATATTCCGATGTTTCTCAAGCAAATTCAGTCATCCCTGATAGAACAAGTGTTAAATTTGTTCCAGTTGATGGAAGTGAACATTTGAAATTATTGGTCAATGGAGAACCAGAAAAGGTGGATGAAGAAAGAGCTTCACAAATTTTACAAGATGAAGATCTTATTATTGAAATTGATTTGGGTACTGGAGCTGGTCAAGAAGCCACTTTCTGGACTTGTGATTTGACGCATGAGTATGTTACTATTAATGGGGATTATAGATCTTAGAAGATATTTTGTAGTAGTGTGTAGAATTGCATATTTGTATTCTATAGTAGTTAATTTTCTGAAAAATACATAAATTAAAATCATATATGAAAGGGTACTTATTATTCTGCATACGTTAATAGATAAAGAGTAGCAACCAATGACAATCTCCCCAATTATTGTTGTCTCACCCCAGATTCCAGTTGTTGTTGATCGGATTGTCGGTTAAAAACAAGCAAAGGACTACCTAACAATGAGTTAGCTTTCGATCCTCCTAAAGAATGTGAAGCAAGTGACGAAACACTACTAGTCATATTTGATAATTTTGTTTTAAAACTAAACATGCTTTGATCAATTCCTGAAATCTTTCTTGCGATTTCCACAATTGGCCAAGGTAATGCCCTAAACACAGGAATAAACTTCCCATATAATGGTATCTTAATCTCACCTCTTCTCCCTTGTTCAATTGAAGTTACGACACATTTAGCAACAAATCTAGGATCTAATTCTGGTGCCAACATTGTAGAAGGGGTACTAACTCCCTTAAACATTGTTGTTTTTAATTGTCCAGGACAGATTAACAATGTTTTAATTCCATGGGGATTAAGGGATGGAGGACCAAGTTCATAAGTTAAAGATTCATGTAAAGCAATTAAACCTGATTTTGATGCCCCATAAGCACTTAATCTTGCTGGTGACATGTATCCTAATACAGAAGCGATAGTTACGATATATCCTCGTTTTAGTATAATCATATCAGGAAGAAAAGCTTTGATTGTATAAAAGCTAGATAAAAGATTGATTTGAATAGTTTGTTCAATTTCTTGATAAGTTAAATCAAGAACAGTTCTTCCAGTAGTTATACCAGCATTATTAATCAAAACGGTGATGATACCTACATCTCTTTGAATAAGCTTTTGACAATCTAAAATCTGTTGTCTATCACCAACATCACATTGATAATAATTTACATTTGGTATCTTTTCATTTTCAGGAGGAAGTTTAATATCTAATACAACAAGTTTAGCTCCTCTAGCAGCAAGTTGCAGAACAATTTCTTTACCTAATCCAGTAACACCACCAGTAACTAATACAATATCAAATTTTGGTTCAAATGTGTTTCCAACTATGAAGTTGGAGAATACTCGGAATCTATGATTCAACCAATACAAGAAAGCAACAATCATTTTTACTTGTACTTGATAATGTTTGATTATAATTCGATAGTTAATTTGCTTGTTGCAAAAAATAAACTACAGAGACTTAAGTGTTGCAAAAAAATTGACAAAAAATTGAAGGTAAATATTTACATAAGGAGAAAGAGAGAAAGGGAGAGGGAAAGCAACGAAAACTCTCTATACTAAATCATATTCCAATCAGCTATATCCCTCTACAGTCAACCTCCCTAATAGCTCTATATGTATTGGATCTAATTGACAATAAGCCAATACTGGGGAAGTAACTCTAGCTAGCTTAATCGTTTTGCAACAGAAAAAGTCGTGTACGAAGTCCCAATATTTCCTGCACTCTAAAAAATTTTCATTCTTGTTTCTTCTTAGATTTATCAATCATTGTTGATTGTCAAATCATATCCACTCCTAAAATAGATAAACACATACGATAAAGATGGTTTCAGCGACTCTTCCTAGATTTTCAATAGTTGCCCAAGTTCACAGATTAAATAGAATTGCTGGTGTTGGTAGCCCAGCGACCGCTTTTAGACTTAATACAAAGAAGTTCACTGGTCTTGAATTACAATTAAATGAAAAGATGAAAGCAGCAGAAGGTCTTAAAGAATTCTGGAAAACCAATCTTCCTACTTTGAAATTTCATAATGATGATTTTGGATTCCGAGTAACAAAGATTCAACTTGCAGATGAAACTGAAGAAGTAAAATGTCCAGTTAAATTAAAAGTCTTTGGAGTTGATCAAAAGGATAATTTCGAACTTGATTGTAAATCAAAACCTCGAAGTCTTATCTTTGAAGAGTTCATTAAGCATATAGAAGCTAAACAAGTTCCTGAAGAAGAAATCCCAGTCCTTCTGACTCGTCCTAGTGATAAAAAGAAAAACAGTGAGAATTGATTGCCCAAAGAAGGAGTTAGAAATATTCATTACTTGTACATAGAGCATGTTTATACAGATTTCGTTGCATACATACAGACATCCCCTACCTTCCCCCTAATGGCACTAATGTTGTCTTTAATAAATACTTTAGGTTTCAAGGACTTACGAATGTAAGAATTCTAATAATTTTGCTTTCCCCTTTGCTTCCATAAGCTTCTTAATTTGAAGTAATTCTTTGATCTCTTCATCTTTCAAGTCGTCAGTAGACGGTTTCTCACTCACAGCTAGAGAAACAGCTTCTAACAATTCATTAAAATTAAGTTTCTTATTACTATTCTCCTTCATCAATTTAAGTCCTTCCACCGCATCAGATTCATCCCGTTCTCTTTCGACCTTTCCTTGTTCTTCATAATGAGAAATGTCTTCCATAACCCTATTTTTCTTCCGTTCTGACTCTGCCTTTGTCTTGGAAACAAAATCCAATATGATCAGTCTTTCAGGAATTCGATAAATAAATGAATCTTTGGACCCATCCGATCTCGGACAAGTCATGCTAATAACTTTTGCAAGTTGTGTAGATGCAATTGCCGCCACACCATTTTTTGTGGATACAGTTTGGAAATAATCCGGAACTTCATATTCTGGATGGATTGCCTCCATATTCCTCCCCCAATTTTTCAAGATCTTGGCATTTTGATATGCCTTTTCTGAATTCATGAAATCTTTTGATTGATATTCTAAATATTCTTCTAACTCTGGTGTTGATTCTGGTTTTAAATATGGTTGATCATCAAATTTAATGACAATATTACTCATGGCGGCAATCTTAAGGAAATTACTATGTAGTGTGTTATCAACAACTTTCGTATCTCTAAATTGTCGCATTTTGGCGAAGCCAGGCGGGAATAATTGTTCAATATGATTTGGACAACGCCATTTATTTCCAATAGTTTTCGGGCCAAACATTGGTTCTTCTAAACAATCAATATGCCAAACAAGTGGACAATAATCACATTGAATTAACGTCCTATTATTTAATCCAGATTCTCCACATTTGTGACATAAATAAGGATTCCCATATTTATCATACAAACTTTCAATTTCTAAATCATTATTTCTATTATGTCCCGGAATCTGGGTGCCTGAGCTTTTACCAACCGGTATATCCGGTTTCATAGTATCATCCGAATAATCACCATTATCTCCCGTTGTCACCCCAATAAACGTCTCATCTCTTAAATGTCTAGGAAGTTGAAACACCTTCAGATCTCTTGTTTCATTCTGATTCAACAATTCCCCAAAAATCCCAATCTCATTCCAATTCTTAACAAGGCCGGGAATTCGTTTCGCAGTACATTCACGACAAAACCAATCATCTTCAGGTGCTTCCTCAATTGGGGGGTCACAACAAGTGAAATGGAACGATTTGGGACATGTTTCACAACATATAAATACCCCTGGTCCACCACATGCAAAGCAAAAATCATCATTGTCTTTAGTAGGATCATTATTTTCTTGGCTTGTGGATGTCGCCAATTCCACTTTATTTATCGTCGTTGTTGTTGCTGCACCAGGGGCATTTAAGTTGGTACCAGATGGCTTTTTGGGTGATATGATCTTGATTCGTTTTGGTGATACGTTTGAATTATTATCATCTTTCGCACTGCCTCTTTTCTTTGATCGCGATGGCGATTGCTGTTGTTCTGGTTTGGGTGTTTTGACAATAAGTTTCAATTTTGCCGTTCTCATTGGACGAGACTTTATTGCCACGGGGTTCCTAATCTCACTATCTTCCGTTAGCCGTTCACCTAACTTCGTTTTCAATTCTTTCTTGTATATTTTTTCAATTTCTGGTTCTACTTGTAATTCATCTAACGAAATAATACCAACACCAGTTGGTTGTCCACCCGCAGCTGTAGGTGATGCCACATTTCCACCTGCACCAGGAACTGCTGACCCTTCTCGTGATGTCGAATTACTACCACTACCACTTCTATTCGACGATCGTCTATATTTAGCGGGCCATAACGATTCCTTTTTCACTTTGGCACTAGGGAATGATTCCAATGATAATCCAGTATATATCGGCGTAGGTTCTGCCAATTTCGGTTCTATAAACACCTTCTCACCATTTCTATAAACAACACCACCACTACCATTATCATTTTGTCCATTGGTATGTATCACACCCCTGGCTCCTCCTTCGTGAATATCTGGAGATGGACCAAGTTGAGGGGTATTCTCCAATGAGACTTCCTTTTCGGCAATCCGGGCAGATTTTCTCTTCAATTTAGAACCCGAAGGATCACTCTCTGCTTTCTTGGGTGGTGTAGGAGTTGGTGTAGTTGATCCCAGACGACCGGAACCTGGCGATGGTTTTAGAATCTTGCTGTTGAGTTTCTTGGTTGGAGTAGCAGGCGTAGTGGGCGTGGAGGTGGATTTAATTGTAATCTGACCGTTCCGCAGCAAATTTAATTTGACCATACGAGCACGTCCATTACCAGAAGTAAATCTTCCAGTATGTGGATCCCTAGGAGTAGCACTCATTGTGGATGTAAACTTGACTTTTGAAAGGTTTTGGATATTTGACTTTGAAATCTCAGATTTTGAAATTGGATTCAAAAAAAAAAAATTGTCAGTTCAGCGATTTTTGCCAATGATCAGATCGACATGGCTTATATTCCTTTCCACCCGAGGAGCCCGTTGATGCTTTATAAGAATGAAGATATCTGATTCGTTACATGTTTTATTGACAGTCGTAGAATATTATCCACGTAAGAGATAATTTATATAGATATATAAGTAAAATAGAACAGTTGCAGCAAAGGTGAAAGAACAAACGTCTATTAGAGAATGACCTATTCAGCCTTTGGAGCAGCCTTCTTCTTTGGAGTCTTTAAAGGTTGGGCCAAAGTTTCTAATACTTCTTCATCCTTAATTTCTTTTTCAGTTTTATATAATTCAGGGTTAAAAGTAGGAGTAGTATATCTAACAATACCATTCTTAGTGATACCAAAGGTAGTAAAGAATTGAGCAATATATTCACCTTCCTTTTCAACAACAATATCATAAGGTAAAAGAACCTTATGGTTAGTTGGTTCAGCCAATCCACCTCTTGATTTCTTTGGTTCATCTAAATTACGGATATTATAAGGGAAAGGTTGATTATTACATTTGGTCTTAAACTCACTTAAAATTTTATGAGATAATTTCATCTTTAAAGCATATGAATTACCAGTAAGTTTATATAAGGAAGTTCTATAATTACCTGGTTTAACTTTCCCATCAGCAGAAGTTGAAATCAAAATATCTAATCCGAAAACATCATTTTCGTCAAATCTAACAGTTTCCATAGAACTTTTATTTTGTTTAGTTGGATTAATAATGATTTCTTTAGATCCATATAATACATTTCTTTCTTGATTATGAGATAACATACTTTCAACAGGAGTACATTCAAATTCTTTTGCAACTTTCCCAACAATATTGGTAACATCCCAATTTCTATTTTTTGGTCTAAAAGTTCTAATGGCTGCTTCAGAAGCTTTCCATGCTGCATGTAATAAATCTGCCTTTTTACCAGTAATTGGGTTTTCAGCACTCTCGCCAACAACAATAGTTTCAGCAACAATAGCTGGGAACCCATCAATTTGAACACCCAACATGATGTTAACAACATCGCCATCCTTCAACTTAATGTTTGCTTCATCATCTTCACTAATTGGAGCTAAATGAGCAGGAATATGATTTGGATTAACACAAGTTGGGAATGCAATTCCTTTTGGAATTTTGGAAGTCTTCTTGGAATTATAAATTTTGGATAATTCTTCATTTAATAATTCATCACCTTTAACTGAAAGTTCATAAGTAGTAGCACCATCAATAGTTAATGCTCTGACTTGTGCCAAGACACGATTGGCAATTTCACCAGCTGTTTTATATTTGGAAACAACATCAGAATTGGCAATTGTATAATCTGGAGTTGTAGCTGCGGTTTCTAAATAGGCAGGGTTAGCATTGGCTCATAGATGAATAAGTTTATACTCTTAGAATTGAAATACATACTTGTTTCTGTACTCATATTGTATAGGTTGTTACTTCGTCTCCTGGCAATGAAATTTGAAATTGAAAATTTTCCATCCCTCAAAAATTCATACTGTCAGTGTCTCTCTTCCCGTGCGAAGTTATTAACAACCATCTTGTTTGGGCGATTGACATGGATGCGGCGCAACAGAAAAAAAGATTCTGATGCGCGTGTAGAACGGGAGCAATTGAAGGAACCAAAGCGCAACACCAGAACACTTCAACGTCGTCTTTAAACTATATTTACTTCTTAGGGGAAAAAGGCCATATAAAAGATAGTATGGCCAATTACATTGTATGTCTAGCTCACTTCTGTGAACTACATGGACCATCCACAATAGTTTGCACTCAAGTTACTACCGAAAATAAAAAGGAAGAATATATCTTACCTTCAAATTCTCGAGTCCAAGTATGTTCATCATGTCAATTAATCCTTCCTGATGAAGATGCAGTCAATATTGTAACTAAAGATTCCACTGCCAATAGCAATGCCAATACCACTCGAGTTTTCATATCTACTCATTATCCATTGTCGCAAAAACGATATACATCCTTAACTAAATTGGTTATGAAATCATTATCAGTAGAAACTACAGCAGAATCATCAAAACCAATGTTTTATGGGGATATGATTTATGGATATTGTATAAATAAAATATTTAAAATAAATGATTTAAATGCTCGAGGATCAGAAAGGAAATATTCATTAATGTTAATTTCAGATTCTGAAACTGATTTATTAATGAATTGGGATATAATAACAATTTATTTCAATGAAATTATTGATATGATTCAACAAAGAGTTGCAACTATAACAGAAGAGAATATTAAACGAGATACAGCAAATGGTAGTAATCTTGGTATGTTGGGCAATGAGAAATATCTTAGACGATCTTTAATTAAACCCAAATCTTTAGTTGAATTAACAAATGATACTGGTATTTTTGTTAAGATTCATTTATGGGCAGTTGAACTATTAAAAGATATATTAAAATAACCCGAAGTCTATAGATCTATGTATTGTACTCCCTGCCAAAAATATCACGATTCTTATGAAGTTATGACTCTTGAATAGTTCTTGCTCTGTGAAGAATCCAAGGATAAATAACAAACGATTCCAATTCATCATCAAGTGAATAACTCACAGTATCTCTTCTTAACATCTCATTCTTATGTAATTGAGTCATCTTCCCGGTATATTTAAACTCCAATAAAGTATCCTCATCCAAACATTCATTCCCAATACCATCACCTTTACAGATATCTTTATGAATCCAGAGTCTTAGAACTGGTCTATACAAATAATCCTTATATTTCTTCGCTCTAAGTCCTAATGGATATTCTCTCCGGAGAACTCGCTTATAGTTTGCAGGAACCCAAGCTCTAACCCCTTCAAACAATGTTTGTCGTAATGGATGCAAATCCTCCAATATATAAAAATGATCATCTCGACAATTAAACAAATTCTTCAGATTCAATAATTCAACTTTCTTAGACTCCAATGAATTCATTAATACTTCCTGATCAACTGTCATAGAATCACGCTTTTCCAAAAAATCATTATCTATAACCTGATTGAATTCTTTTGCTTTATTTCCAAATTGCTTTTCAATCGTAGAATTCAATATTGAAGCGTCGCTATATCCCAAAGCAGTAATATCGACATACATCCCACTATTCACATCTATAAACCTCGCATCTATCGTATTATTTCCCTTATCATCACCTTGGTTCATGAACGTTGGATTCACATCTAGGTAATATCCACCACTTCCAGTATTCAATCCCTCATCAACACCCAAATCATACACAAATGTCAGATTATATTTCACAAGCAACTCCATATCCCCCATTGGCAACTGGACATCCAAATCATCATCCCAAGGCAAATTAATTCCATTCCAATACCAACCCAATAACGTCCCATGAGCTAGCCAGGTCCTGATACCTATCCCCTGGGCAAAATGCAACCAAGCCCGAGTGAGGGAATGAAGGATGGCTTTTCGTTCATAGGGTGAATAGGTTATTTGTTTGAAGAAACGCCAGTCATAATGGCTGCCTTTGGAAGAGTGATTGACGTGGGATTCGTGGAAATATTTGAATTCGGCATGAGTTGTGTTCAAATGGGTGTTGATGAAATCGGACTTGGATAGGGTGGGTTTGGAGTTTGGGAGGTGTATGATTGTTATTGTGGATTGAGGGATATTTGACAGTATGAAAGCAAGACTGTTTGCATGCTTATTCCAAGTGTTTCTTAAGCTTGTAATAACTTCAATCAAGCTAATGCTGTCTTTCATTCCTGCTGATCTTTCTATTAAAGCACTTATAGATCCTGAATTGGAACAACTGTTACTAGTAGGAACCATAAGACTATCAACACCATGAGTGCCACCTGCTCCAAGATACATGATCTGTTTGGGAATCGGCGCCGAATTCATCAAATAATTATATCCAACAACTACTCTCGCTTGTTCAGACATCGTTTCATCGATTGGTCCATCAATTCTGAATCTTGTCCTAGATCTACCTAATACGTCATGACATTGTGACAAGAGCGAATTCAAATTTGCATATTTCGTTAATTCTAAACATGTAAATGAATCGAGATTATCTATTGATGGTCTGGCGATAACGACATCCCAACTAAATGGTATGCTGAACGTAGGATCTATGTTGTTGTTTATATTTGTTGATTGGATTAATGAATTTAGTGATAGTGCAGGATATAATCTTGGATCAAAAATATCTTTATCATTATGATAATATCCATATTTAGATTTGATATTGGTTGGGATGGATGATCTTTGTAGTTGTTGTTTAATCAGATTGTTGAGTTGATGAATGTCGATGAATGAGATTTCATGATTGTGTTGGATCTTATATTGTAAGAACTGAAATAAACATATTGATAACAGGAGTAGAATGAATAGAAGAAATGGAAGTATGATGAGACATACTTGTTTTCGTATCGTTGAACGTATTTTGTCCCTTGGCAGTTGTTGATGTTCTCCCATTCATTCCCATATGGTCAACTTCAAACTCATAAGAGGATTTGATAAGAAAATGAAATTCGATTGGTTGTAAAAAGAGCAAATATGCTACAAGATGAAACGTTAAAACACATAAACAAATATCTTATATTCTATGTATACACATTCTATATACTATAAGGCTCTAGTTAAACCTAATCTAATAACTAATCTAATCTAATAAAGCTCTTAATTTCCCTTGAATATGTAATTGTTGAATATCAGAATTCCCACCAATTTGTTTCCCATTAATAAAGATATTAGGAACAGTACTTTGACCAGTTAATTCATGTAAAGCTCTTTGAATAGTAGAACCTTGATCTACTTGATTTAATTCTACCACTTTATATTCTTGTTGTAAAGTTTCTAATAATTGTTTAGTTGAATTACAATATGGACAATAAGATTTTGAATATACAACGATTTTATTAGATTTGATAGTATTATTAATTTCTTCAATTATTTCGGTTGGTACTGGGCTTGATTTAAACCATGATGTTATAAATTCAAACATATCTACACTATTACTGCTTTGTTAATCTACTGGCGTATAATCTATTAATCTAATAATTGTAAAAATGCTTACAAATGCAAAGCCCGAGGGAGGCAGTGTGAAACTTTTTTTTTCTATGTATTTATACACTCTATTCACTCCATTCTATTTACAGTATCGTTGTCTAAGTCCCTATGTTAATGAAAAGCAAATAAACGTTGTTTTTCAAGAATTACGTCATTCTTAAAGTTAATTACCTCAATATCATCATCTTCATCACTCTCTTTCAATATATACTGACCGTCTGATTTCAATTCTGTAGAATCTTTATATAATTTTGTTAATGTTTCATTTGACATCATTGGTTTAATCTCTGGTTTGAATGTACCAACTGTAATATGTAAATATGTATTCAAATAATCAATCTTGTCTAACTTCTTGAAATCCGAATCATAAGCATCTAACAATTCAACCCTAACGCAGATTAACTTATCTTTATTAATCACAATTTGGTCTAACTTAACATCACAATAAAAATCAAGTAAATTCTTCCCTAATTGAGGTTTCTCATGTTTGAATCTCGTTCCAAGTTCTTTCCATTTATTACGAAGTTCTTCATTTTCTTTACTTGTCATAACATGTCCTAAAGTCACATGAAATTCTTCTTGTACTCTATTACTTTCCTGTAATTCCATCCATGACTTATTGCCCAATATCACTTCATTAATACTGTCGACTAGACTTTGATGGTCGATCGCTATCCCAAAATATGATGGGTCTTTTTTTTTCCTAGTCTCTGACATATCTTTCGTAAATGTAGGTTTATATTCCAATGCCAACTTAAACAGTTGTCTAATTTCTTCATCGGTTGGTTTTCTTGTGATTAGTTGTTTGAAATTCTTCTCAAGATCATCAATTATCATCTTTACATTCTCAAATGATGAATCTTCACTAGTCAACTTCAAATGAATAACATGATCAAAATCACAATCAGGTTTCTTTTCCGCATCAAATGGTTTAAATCGTTTAATAAACCCTTTCATTACATTAATAGCCAAATTCTCATCAGTACTAGATTTGATAGATTGATGATTATCTCCTCTCTTTTTGATTCTTCCAAATGTCAAATCCCATAATTCTGCTTCATCTATATCATGAATGAAATTCAATGCGATATATTTAATCTGAACTAATGGATCAATATATTGATCTCTTTTCTGAGCCATACTGGTAAACATTTGAGTTCTTTCTCTATATTCTGCATTATTACGATCAAATAATACAACAGGATTATTATCTAATGCTTTCAAGGTTAAATCAACAATCTTTAATTTGGAATTCTTACTAATGTTATCATTTTGAATATGAATCCAATCGGGGAATAAATTCGTTAAAGCTTCGAATACCGTGGTTTTCCCACATCCAATAGTTGCAATTGGAACCAATACATATTTAATATTTTCATCAATATTTAATTTCTGCATTTCTTCAGTTAATTTAGCTTCAAGAGTTAATAAATTCATTCCATTACTTTCTTGTAAATGTTGTAAAAACAATTCACGGACTTTAATAATCCCATGTCCATGTCTAAATTGATCAATTAATTCTGGCTGTTCTTTAAATAATTGTTCAACAAATTCAAGATATTGCTTAGTGATATATTTATGTTTCTTCATTCGAATTGAATGAATAGGGACTCCACTAATTAACTCTCGTGTAACTTCTCTAAATTGACGATATAATAAATATGGTTCTTCAAATTTATACTTAAAGAAGAAATCATGACCATTGGAATCCTTACATCGAATAACAAACCCTTCAACTTCTTGATCTTTATATTTCCCAGTTTCACTACATTTATGTAAAAATTCAAATAATTCATTCACATCATCAAACTTTAACGATTTGATTTGTTTAAAATTCCATTTTTCACCAAATTCATAAACTTTTTCCATAGAAACAGTATTAAATTGAATCGTATTATAATTTAATCCATGTAAATACAACCCAGCTCTTTCTTTAGGATATGCAAGAACATGTTCTTCAAACTCATCATCACAGAATTCCGCTACAGCCGTCATATTATTCTTGTATAAATATTTAGCCAATTCCTTTATCTTCGCCTCATCATTCCCTAATTGTTTCTTCAATTGTGATTCACCAGCAAGGGCATGATTCTTAGAGGTATCCGTCTCCCTTTTCCCAGTCGAATGCTTGGAGCAGACAATAATATCACCATTTTCTAACCCTCCTATAAATACAATACATCCATTTTCTTTCAATGTAACTTCATAAGGACCTTTATTCTGGGTTTTCAAATTCTCTTCTCGGGTGATGGATTTCTCATTCACATTGAAAAATTTATCATATCCTCTTACAACAATCGTATTGTTATTAGTGGTGAATAATCCTCTTGCTTGGATAGGTAATTTAATCTTTTCCTTACCGTAATCCCAATCAAGAAATTTCCAGGAATCAATTTGAATATTGGAATTATTGGCTATATGAGTTGTTCTTATACATCTTCCGTTTTTCTTTAGCTTTGTTGATTCTGTGAGTTGATTACAAAGTTCAATTACGTCATCTTGGGAATCCTTCATTATTAGTCCAATTGAATTTGTTGAATACTTTTTGTAATGGGGAAGTGTTACTTTGAATTGATGATGTGAAAAATTGCTGCTGCTGAAATTTTTCTTCTCTAGAGTGATGAGATTCCGTTTGATTGGGGATATTGTTGACAGATGATATTTATTGAAGTATTTATATGCTTTACCAAATAAATGTTTAAATCGATTCAATTGACTCATAATACGATATCTGTTATTGTTATTGATGTTTCAATAACAAAAACAGAGAAGATAGTTTGATGAGTCACGGTTGTTAATAAACAAACGGAGCTACCAATAGATCTTACCCCATCTTACATAAAACAACCCAAAAGGTACAGGAACTATCCATGTCTCGTATTGATAAGATTGCTTTGGTTTGAGGCAATAGCTTAAGAAGGTATCTGTAATCAAACACAGCTGTGCATCTAATGGATGTTGCGAGATAAATGATCATTCAATTTTCAGTGATCTCCAGTGAGTCCTTCAAGAGTTGGATAAAACTAATTTCAGGTAGCCAATGTTAGCTATTCTACTAGAGAGACATAACAATTGACAACCATTTACAATTATCAGGTACCATGCTTTCATCACAAAAGGTCCGCTTATAGATTGCTATCTTTTCATATGCCTCCCAGGTGGGTACAATATTTGAGAAACTTTGAATCCGGGTAATACTTTTTTTTTGCTCTCACCAGATAAGACAACTCAAACATCAGATTGAAAATAATTACACACCTTTACTCTTTCTATCAGCAACAAGCCTATCACCCTAATTATTCCCATGCCATACAAAGTAGATGTCGATGAGGCGGACATCGCTGTCCTCAATCAAAACTTAATCAAATCCAAAGAATTATTTTCCACAATTGGTAAGTCACTTACCAAAATTGCCGATAAATCAATGCGAGCTTCAAGTACAATTAAACCTGTTTTAGCTGATGTCAATAAATTAACCAAAAACAAAGCAGAAGTAGAAAAGGGGTTAAGTCTACTTCAGGAAGTTAGTGAGACTGCTGCTACTATTAATGAATATGAAAATATCTTAAATAATCCGGTTGATGTTGTTGGAATTGCAAAATATGTTAATACTTTGGCACAACTGAAAGTTTTATATAAAGAAATTAAAAGTAAATTTAAACGATTCAAAGGAATTTTAATTAATTTTGAGACATTGATTGATAAATCAGATTTAAAAGCTCAAGGATATTTCCAAAAATTAATTAGTTTGGATTCAAATGTTTTGTTACAGAATAAAGCTAATCAAATTACTGAATTGAAGTTTATTTTCAAGCATTTTCAAGAAACTGGAACTGATGGTGATGATTATATTAATAAATTATATATAAAGGCAAGAGGTAATCTATTATTGCAAACCATGAAATCTTTAGAACCAGATGTACAACCCAAAAACCGTAATCAAAATATTCCATATGAAAAAGGTTCAAATGGAATAATTAAATTCAATCATGTATTAATGGCAAAGATTGATGATGAAATTAAGATATTGAACCAGACGCAATTACCTTTGTCAATGATTGAACCAATTGTATATGAAACTTTAGTGGATTTATATTGTGGGAAAATCATTGGAGGAATATCCCGTTATTTCGATTCGCCACAAGCTATGATTGATAATATTATCTTATTATTAGAAATTGTCGATAATTTATTAAAATTCCAATCATATATAGAAACTATCGAACTCGAAAGTAAAGAATATAATGCATCAGTTCGAAATTTCATTACCAAAAGTTCAGCAATATTCCGTGAATTCATTAGATTCATCGAAAACAAATTCCAATCATTTGAAAAATATACCGATATTGGAGTACCCGAAATCATTGTTGATTTAATGAGTAAAGTTCGTAAAATCAGTGAATTCCAAAGTTGTCTCCTGATTCTTATATCTAGTTATAATCTTGGTGATTGGTTAATCATCAGTCCACCAGCTAAATTCATCAATGTTTATACTTCAGTCATACCCAATTCAGGTAATCCTGCGGATCAAAAAAATCCGGAATTCTTACTTTCATCATTTTATTCCGATGTAATTGATTCAATTATGATCAATATTGAAATCGGACTCAAAACCTATCCTGACCCACCGCTTAAGAAATCAACCCAGGGTTTTATCTTAATCAAAAATATAACCATGGTAGAATCAATTGTAACTCGTTCAAAAGAGTTATTTTCAAGTATGGGTCATTTAGGAGTTGAAAGATTGAATAAATTAAAAAATCGATTCTTGAAACATTTCCTTGAAGATTGGAATCATGCCTCATTTATAATCATTAGTGATATGACAACAATCGCTACCCAAAATGCCGCCTCTCATCATCATAGTCAAGGGGGTGGTGGGTCCAGTGTAGGTACTGGTGGGACTGTGGGTAATTTATCATCAAAAGAAAGAGAACAAGTTAAGGAATTATTCAAGAGATTTAATGAATCATTTGAAGAAGCTTTAAGGAATTATGAAAATTATTCAATATCAGATCAAAATTTAAGAAATTATCTTTCGAATGAAATTAAAAAATTGATTATTAATGCTTATTATAAATTATATGATAAATATGCTAATAGTGATTTCACAAAGAATAAATCAAAATACGTTAAATATGATAAGAATCAATTTGAAAAATTGTTGAATGAAAAGTTATAGATTTAGAATGTGTGTATAGTATTAATTAATATGTATTCGTTACACAGCCATTAGTCATGAGATGATATCCGCGGTGGTAATGTCTTGTTTTATCAATTTCATCTTAGCCAAACTTAGATAGTCAGAGAAGGATGACTCACCAGTGCATCTCCTTATGGATGCAATTATAGAAATAACTTTAAATCTCTTATCATTATAGTAGCAATATACAACATAGTGATGTAACCATTTAATGCAAAGGCCGGTGATCAATCGCCATCATTTCAGCTTATTCTTCCACATGAAATTTAAACGAAAGACTACTGTAAAATTAGGTAATGCATGTTTTTACTGTATCGTTACGCCCATTAAAACAATAGTTAAGGCTGAATACTGCGGTTACGGGGTTTGTCATTGTAAGATATCTGTAGTTGCACGCCTCAAAGTCAGAAATAGCCTGATCTTACTGCAACAATCTTCGGCTATTTGTAAAGTATTTAAAAGCAAAAGAAATAGAACAGGTACTTACCAAGAATAGCTTTACCATGCAAGATTGAAAGGGGAATCAGATAGTTGAGTGGTCAACTTTTTGGGTTGGCGTTGTATATCTCCGCACTCCGTCTAATCGGGTTTATCCCCCCTTAAAAAGGAATTACTACAATAATTATGAATTCCCTTACCTTCTCCAATAATCAAATTTCCAAGACAATTGAACAATATTTGCTTTTCTCTTTATCATGTCTGGCTTCACCTTCTTTCAAGACTAATTCTGAATTAAGAAAAAGTGTCTGACAATAAGATTCACTTGGTAATTTGACACTCCATGTCAGTCAAAATCAAAAACCCCAGGCAGATCAATGCATTACTCTACCGCAAATAAAAAAATAATAAATAAATCGGAAATCCGTTAATTTAAAAAATAATTTTAAATTGACATTTTTCTGGAATATCAACATTATTTTTTTTGTTTTTTTACAAACGAGACAATCAACAATAGAAATATCATTCGACTTTGACAAGGAAAAAAAAAAAGAAAAACGCAAAAATCCTTCTAGATACAGATAGACAGACATAGACAAGACAGGAATATACATGTAGATACATACAATATATAGACAGATGGAGTTACAAAACTAAAACCCTGTTAAGATAAATAACTGCAAAAAAAATGTCGTTTACGAAATATTTGATGAATTTTCTTGTCAATTCTTCTTCTTTTATGTAAATATAGATTTGATTGCGGTTTCAAATTATTTTTCAATCACTTTTATTGTTTACTATAATTTTTTTTTCCATACTTCATAATAAATACTGATAGAAAACGTCTTGGCAATAAAAGTTTATCTCAACTCTCGTACCCAAAATTAGAAAAGAAAATAGCTCTTATGCAAGACACCTTCGAATATTAGCTTGTTGGTAATCATGAGTTTACTTTATTTCTCTTTTAGATAAAAGCTTGCTTCCCGTATAAATAACTCACCCGGTATCAGTTGGTGACAGAGCACTGTATAATTCGGAAAAATATTCCTGTATGGAAATAATTTCTAATATATTTATAGCCTAGTGAGAAAACCCCAAAACCGAGGTTGTTTTTTTTTTGGTAAGAAAAAAAGTTGACATCTTGCAGCACTTTTTTCTATGCAAAAAAATAAAAAATCACTTCAACCACTTCAACTCTAGAAGCTTAAAATAAAAATTCTATACCAAGAAATTCTGTTTTGTTTGCGGTGTTTTGTTTTAGAAACATCCAATTGGGGGTCGTCAAATAGACAGCTGTCCTATTCCGGAATATGTCAAAATCATAATATATTTATTACTTAAATAGATGATGAGCTATACGGTTAAAATAACTGTTGCGTATACGATCAGCAGCAGAACGATTTAACAATGATACCTATTGTATTACTCCAAGCATCAATTGCGCTTTGGGTTTAAATTTATGAATACCCGTCATTCCCGTTTTATTTCAATCTAGACAAAGATCTAATTACAAGAGAATCACGGGAGGGTTTTTGTACCTCAAAAAAATCAGAAAAAAATATTCTTGAAATCAAAAAAAAGACATGTCAAAGTATTTCTTAACTAAAAAATCAACTTTGTTTTATATTAAACTTTGAAACATGGGTTCATATGCTGATTAGAAAACTATAAAACAATGGGGAGAAGCAGGTGGTTTCGTCATAGATAGAATATACTGATGATAGTTTCTTTTGACTATAAATCTTAAAAACCAAAACAACGTTTATAATATATGTCTCGCTAAACCATCCCAAATTTGCTGTGTGTTCCAATTATTTTAAATAACAATGTGAAATTAGTTTTTAAAGAAGAAAATTCACAAACGAGGCTTTGAACCTAAAGTTTTTTTTTCTTTCTGTTTCTTTCTTTTTTGTTGTTTCTCGTAATTGCAAGCCCCCATTTGCTGCCTACCTGATCTGTAGGTGAAAAAAGTCTTGGATATTTTTTCGTAAGTTGCTGTGTCTGTCTCCTGCCTTTCACCAGAAAAAAAAATAATTCTGAAACCATAAAAACAGACAGACAACCCGAATGTCTTGAATTCATTTCAAGATTAAGAAAAATGACATTAACATACATAGATTCTGTTTGAAATAGAAAAATAGACACTCCCCAAAATATCAAAAAATGGTTCGATTCAAACAAGTTATCTTTCGGTATCTATCTTTTTTATTCTCGATACTTAGTTGACATTAACTGCGTGTAGTGAGTACGGAGATAGGGGTTCAGCGTATTTTTTCCTGCGTTTCATATGTACCTAAGTGCCTATAAAAGGTTTTTACCATTTCTACAGAACGTTATGCCCTATATGTATCAGAGGGTCAGTATCAGTTTATATATTATAGTTTATAATTTTAGTGTATAATTTAATCGATACCGTTTAAAGAAGATATGTAAGTATATAAACTACTGTACCGAACTTCGCTATTATGTAGAAATGGGCCACCACCCCCGTCATTCATTTTTCTTCATATTTTGTGATCACAACAAGACATTTTTCTATAGACTTTTCTTTTTTTTTTTCCTCTAAAATGTCTGTCAATTCATTCATCTGTATCTCATGTATGTTGTAGCGTTGAATGATTCCGGGGTGACGTTTTAGTTTCTTTACACACAGAATTGAATTCTAGGTGACGTTTCATTCACACATGTGACTATTTCTTTGAATTATAAAACTGACAAACGACTTGTCTGTTATCGAAAGGAATAACTTTTAACGAATTGTTTATTTTCCCAGTAGCATATTATATAATCTATATAAGAATAAATATGTGACTTGCAATGGAAAATAAAAAATAATCCCTTAGGATTGAAGCAGGGCTTTAATTCAAACAAAAAAAATGGGAAATTTTGCGCAATCATGCGGAATTAAAATTAAGCCAGAGTTCGAAACTAAAAATAATGAGGAATGTCACCTGTTATTTCGGGGAGACAGTTGACAGGGTTTCATTGGATCTACTATGGAACCATGAATGCTTAAGGGAATATTAAACTACGTGGTACTGGAATATGAACTCATAAGTACACAAATTCTTTCTACTAAGCCAAGTGGCAATTTTTTGGACCTTTTTTGCCGGTCTATGTTCAAATCGTTCTCCCGATAAATTTTTTTCTTTGATTTGGTTTGTTCCCTGGAAAAAAATAAAGTATTTTTTTTAAAAATTCATTCTGTCCTATTATCATTATTTTTTATGTATTTAAACTTTCTTGTCGTTTTTTAGATTTGATGCATATTAAAAAATATTACAATTTGCTAAAAAATATTCACATATAACATGTCTAAATTTTTCTTGGAAGCAAAAATCTTTTTTTATTTTTATCATAATACATTAACCGTCAAAAGGAAAACTTCTCAAAAAATAAAAAAAATGAGGTCATTATATAAGAACCCTATATTTCCAATAAAAACTTTATCAAGAATTGTCTGATGTACAAACTTTCTTACAATTCCATTAGATTTATTTATTAATATTCATTCATTTACTTTACAATTAGTAACACACACATAATGCAATTGAATACACTTGTAAACCAATCACCACCAATATTACCTGCAACCACAATATCAACAAACACGGCTGCGCCTGTTGCTAACAAAATAAGTTTGCCACCAATATCGGACATCTTGCGTCAGCCACCATTAATACCACAGCAACAATCACCACAACAACAACCACAACAACAACCACAACAACAACCACATCCACATCCACATCCACAACAGCCTATTCCCCATCAAGTCGTGCAGGCACGCGAACAGCTCCCTAGAGCTCCATATCAACAGATTCCATCCATACAACAAATCACTAGACCAACCCTTCCACTTCACCAACAACAACAACCACAGCAACAACAACCACAATTAGTGACAGTCCCTTCACAGTCCCTTCCACCTCTTAACCAAAACTACTATTACACCAACGATCCACGCGCCCATGCCGTGCGGTTAACCAGCCCATTAGGTTCACCATTATCACAAACTGCTTCACCCATCTTCTACGGTGTAGCCACACCTTCCGTTGGACAAATACACCCACGCGCAAATTCATATCCTATTGCTGGTCATCATCCCCCACCCGGTCTCCAACATGCAGGAATCATGAGACATAATTCATATCCCATCAGAAGTCATGATCAAGGGGGATTGGATAGTCCTCCCACGAAACGCAAAACGAGAAATAATCTTCCCAAAGAAATAACGTATATTTTACTTAAATGGTTGAATGATCATTTGAATCATCCATATCCAAATTCATTTGAGAAGAATCAATTGATGATGGCTACTGGGTTGAATCAACAACAATTGAGTAATTGGTTTATCAATGCTCGTAGGAGAAAGATTAAACTGTTGAAAGAACAAAAGAAGTTGAATTTGGTTTAAGAGCTGATAAGGTCTAGTTAGGTAGAAAAGGGTTCCAGTCAAGGGATAGGTATCAGAAAGACAGGGTCAAAAGACTGGAAAAACGCGTTGTTTGGTTTTTTAGTAGATGACACTACGAGAGAGAGAGAAAGACATTAAATGTATCAATAATGTGATACTGTAGATTATATTTGGGACAGTTAATAGTTTTGATATTGTATATGTAATTTAGCTTTTTAATTTATTTATTATATCATTCATTCATTCATAAAATCCTTGTAGAAGAAGTCACTCTAAAACCCCAAAAAATCGTAACTGTATCTTCATCTGAATGAATCCTTCTAGAAAATATGGTTTGTAACCCCTAGTTTCAAATACATTTCTTAAAAACACCAAAATTAACCTTAATTTAAGGTTTTAAGATTTTATTTATTTAGCATGAGAGATTATTAAGAGCTCTACAGGTTATGAATAAAACCCCACCACCAAACACCGAACGCCGACCCGCTCACCCACTCTCTCTTTCACATTATGTAATCCCAGCAAAAAAAGTTAGAGACAATACCTCAATTCGCAGATGAATTAGTTCGGTTGTTAATTGACTTGAATCGTAAATCTCACTTGGTATTTTCTTTACATTTCTAAAAATAATATCTAAAACATCATCAATCATTCAAATCCCGAATCTTCAAAAGAAAAGGTAACAGTTTCATGTAAAAATATTCTTCCTACTCGCCTCGAAAGAAAGAAGCTATATTTCAAAAACAAAATCCATCAGCATACGTCGAGTCACATAAAATCACAGGAATATTTATTTTTGTTGGTTGATTTGGGATAGGTGTACGAATGTGTGCACAGAAACACGGATACACTTTACACTCCACAAAATAGAATGCAATCACGACAATAAGAACATAACCTCATTAATTAAGGTTTGGATTTCTTATCCCCGGAAACATATTTTTGCTTGGAATGAAATATGTTGGAATTTTGACAACATTCTTCTTCGTTTTAGCCCAGTAATTGTAACCCATTCCATCTTTGTTACCCCTTCTAGAAAAAGAATCTAACTTTTTTTGAAGGGTTGTGTGTTTTGACAACAGGCGCTTCCATGAATTCACCGAACTCCACATATTGTAGACATAAGATAACAAAGTGAGCTAATTAATTAAATTGTTGAGCTATTCTTTATGAACTCGTACATGGTTACCAAAAAGGAATCAAAGAATAAAAATGACAAATAAGAAACATTCCCTTCTCCGCCACTCAATCATGCATAAGCTGTAAGGTTCAACTTTTCGTGACACAATCAAAAAGCTATTTATGTAAATTGGTCTAAAAAATCTTCTCGATACTAATTCGTTTACGCAGTACAATTGATTATACCTGGGGTGGGTTATTACGTATGGAGGGAATTGTATGTCCATTGCTGCATGATTGTTGTTATTGAAAGTGATGTTTTAGAATGACTTGGGTGGGTTTTGATTCTTTTTTTTTTTGTTTGGTCATTTTTTTGCAACCATTAAAAAATAAAAATAATCCCAAATGATCATCATTGACCATTCTTAAAATCACATGTATTTTAAATAGGAATTTACAATATTGTAAGAAGGCACTGTATATTGACAATATACTCTTTAATAAACCTATTCCATGCAGAGTGGATTCTATTTCCAGAAATTTGTTTGTCACGTTCTAGACTTCTACACTGTAAATACAAATCAATTTAACCCATTCTGCAGCATCGAACAAAAGCCCCAAAACAATGCCAAAAATAAAAATTGAAATAAGAAAATTCATTTCAAAGACCTCTCCCCCTTGTTTTCGGTTTGACATATGACCCTTTGTCATTTTTCTTGTCATGTTTACCAATGCACTAACTACAAGGGTGGTATTCATAGGGGCTAAACTTAGAAGCCTCGTGTATCTTTCAATTGAATAATTTAGGGTTATCCAGAAATTTATAGCTGAAATTAGTCTTTTATGGGGTAAACATTTTAGACTCATACATTCTGGTAATTCATCTGTAAAGTTGACGCGGATTTGCATATCAAACCCCAAATTTAACATGCCTACCTGTGATATAAATGGCAGCGATGTGCGACCGCTCTTAAGAACATTTTACCCACAGAGTGATCTAAAAATGGAAATTTATATCCCTCTTCGTAAACATCCAAACAATATCAAACGAAAGGGAAACACAAAATCGTCATTTTCCTAATTCGTATAATTATTTAAAATGACAGCTTGGAAGAATCTCCTAAACTATGAGTCAGGCAAACCCGTAGAACAATAAACAATAGAATAATAACGGTCTTTGACTGAATTGTTTGGGCAAGTTGACACTAATTATCATTTCAGCCCATTGTCAATAAAAAACTGGTCATGACAACGAAGTTTGCGACATTTGTTCCTATTGTTAAAAGGGATCAAATTAAAAAAAAATATTTTATTTTTTTTATGTTCTCCATATTTTTTAATTATAAAACTTCTTGGCATATATTATTTAATAATTTGACGTACATTGCTGAAAAAATATATTTTGCTTTTTTTTTGAGTTTTTTTTTTTCTTATTCTGTCGTATACATCTCTTAATCCCCAGTTTGGCAAAATTAACAATTATCCCTTAAATTAGCTGCAACCCCGTTTTTCTAATTTAATTAGAATACCTACATCAAGAAGTCTCGGTTCATTGGCACTACAGTAGATAGATGATTAGTAAGAATTTCAGAAGGAGTAAAGTAATGAACAGGCTCCCTTTTATTCTCCTCAATTAATTGTGTCTGTATAATTTTTTGACAACTTGACACAACGCTTGTTTGATTCATTTATTTTATGAAAGACCAAAAAAATTTTTCTCCCACTCCGACAGACCCACAATTAAATTCATTGTTTTGTGTTGGATTAACCGAGGATATCAGAGGTGAAATACGCCTAATTGTTCCTTTTTATTTCACCGTTGCATCCGTGACAGGTGTATGGTCCAAATTTTAGGTTATTCGCCAATCAACAACACCATCAAGCGAGAGTGTCATAACGATTGTCGCAGTGAATAGCCGGAGTCTGGGCTTTTGGCAGAAAAGGGAGCCAAGACCAGGCGGTGGTTAATCTATAAGGTTGGCATTGTCTGATGTCTTTGTTTTCTGTTTAAGCGAGATAGGCACCGAGGGATTAGACTTTGTCTTTTTGCAACAAGTTAGAATCCTTCAAAGAAATAAATAATGAAGTCCGATTGGTTTGTTATATAATTTAACACATTTTTTTGTTTTGATGGAGGACGTTCACACACAACCCTGTTGTCGAATTGTGATTTTTATATTCCTTGTTCCTTGGCATCAAAGACAACGAGGATACACATTGAGTCCATTCTTGTTTCAAACTTAATTAGTGCCACTAAAGTTTTGTACGTTATTATCTTTGACGAAGCTGATTTAGTGTTGGAAGATCTCTTCAAGGTTGTATGATGTTACAGCATTCTCTTCTGCAGCCTATTTTGACTTCCCAATCAAGTAACATGTGCACAAGTTAGGAACGCGACCTTCAATGCAATATAAAATCTCGACAAGCGAAAACTTTCTTGATCTGAAAAAAAGGTAAACAAAATCGTCAACCATTTTTCCATCACTGATCGATACATATTTACTAACTTTCAGCCATGACAGCAAGACTACTTTCAACATCTGATGCTTTGGTTGAAGTTTCTGATCATATTCTAAACACCATCGATTCTTTATCCAAAGTAGAATACAACAAAAAGGGAAGAAAATATCGATTTGTAAATAATCAATTTCAAAGAATTAGACAAGAAGATAAATATTTAATTATCAATCCCGAAAATCTAGATGACAATCTAGGACTCCTTTCCGCATTTAATATCCTATCCAACATTAACAATGGTGAGATATTAGACCAATTCCCTGAATTCTGTGTCACCATATTAGGTATGGCCCAAGTATTAGAACGTAAGAAATGGTATGAGGAAGAGAATCATTGTGTTTTACATATCAAGAATGCCAAATATGATCCCCGGGAATTAGCGCAAATCGCTGACGAATATATTCTCGATCATCCAATTACAGATCAACATATTGAATGGGGAGTCAATTTAATGATTGCAAGTAAATTAAATTTTTTCCATACTGATCATCATATAGGTACGAAATTAGAAGGATTATATATGAGACAATTTATTGAAGAATATTTTGGAGAAGACGCTTTAAATTCCCATGATGTCTTGATTGCTCTCAAAAGTTGTGTTCATTGGGGTAATATCAAAGGAATACTTTATAAATTAGAAGTACCAAATCTTTCCCTTTCTCAAGACATAATTGAAAATTTCGCCAGTTTCCCTGATCCATTACCAGAATTGAAAATGAATATTTATGAAAGATATCCAAGTGGAACTTCCAAGTATTCCCTTATTCGAAAAGCTATCGATTTGTTATGTGATTGGAAATATTCTAAATTGGTGGACATACCTCCACAAATCGATTTTGAGTGGATATTTGAATTATGTCATGATATTGAATCAGACCCAATTAAATATCATCTTCGATCACTGACTAAACAACTTTGTGATAATCCAGTTAATTTACAAGAATTGAATGTGAAATATAACGCCAGAATTAAACAATTATTGAATTTAATCTCCACGATAATAAATATCTTCCCCGAAACCGGTGGGGAATTCTTGTTACAAAATTCAAAAATTCCAAAGTTTACTCCCGATTTGATTAGTGAAGAATATTGTGCAAAATTGATTAAATTACAAGAACAAATTGAATCTTATGAAGATAAAGAATGGGATGTTGAAGATATTGTACTTAGATTATATACTGGTGATTTGGAAAATTCATTATTTGAAAGAGTTATGAAAATGAGAGAAAAGTTCAGTGATGATTATGAATAGTTTTGCATGGGGTGTGTTTACAATAGAATTTGTAGCTAATGGCTACTCCTATATTTAATAGATAGAAAGGTTATTAAAAAATAAACAAGCAATAATCTGAGTCAGGAACTTCCATGTTCCACAATAAAAGTAAGGAAGCTGGATTTCATTGAGTTGCATGTTGTCAGTTGCTATGTACAAATACACAATTGCGATCACATTGCTTTCTCTTTTATTCTAATTAGGCTATTAGTTCCCGTTCTTTCTCAATTTTCTGCAGCCGGAATATCTCAATGAACTCCCTCCACCAAAATACAACTAAGATCCCCCAAATTTTCTTTCCTAAACCACAAAACCAATATTAGATAGAGCTCATGCACGTTTTGAACTATGACTCTCTTAAATCCGTAAGTTGCATTAAATAATAATTGAATCTGGTGAAGAGTGTTGCATAACTTTTGGTTGCAAAAAATAATGTAGTTTCTGCAACAACAAGAAAGGATAGGCACCTCTCCTAACAGGATTCCATGTTGTTTGTTCAGTCCAATATTATCACATCGGTAGTTCTACGCATCACTGAGTACGGTACGTTGTGAAACCAGTAAACACCGTTACCGTCCATCACTTGTATTCCTCCTACTTTACCCTGGAGATTTTGGACTTGTTTGCAGGAGGATGTTGTGTTAAAACTAGACAAATGCAATGAAAGAAAGGCTGCAAAGATTTTTGCTGCGAATTTTATTAACAATTAACTTTACATTTATATTTTGGAAGACTATAAAATAATCTATCTACTCGTCTAATTCATATTTATTAACCATTACCCATCTATCATATCTTCTATTAGCATGTTTATCAACAATTAATCTACCATTACACCAAACCTTAACACAATTTCTATCATCACCACAAAAGATCAATTTTCCCAACAAATCTTTCATCTTTCTAATCTTTTCATTTTGTTCCAAAGCAGAAGTTGGTAATTGCCAATCAAAAACATCAACTTTGGATCCTTCACAAGATAAATCTATCAATTGAGCATCAAATTTCTTCCCAATTTCAAAAGTCCCTATCATATGTTCCAATCCCACAGCTTTGGCTCCACCTAAAGTAGCCATATATATCGCATCACTAATAGTTAATCTATCCCGGTTAGGCTTATCAGATTTCATACATCTGTGATGACTCACAAGTATGGAATGTTTCATGGTTGCTAATATTGATGGTTCAAACCCTCCACTAACATCAGTGCCCAATGAAACATTTATGTTATCATGATAAAGAAATTGTTTAATGGGTGCTTCACCACTAGAAATGAAAGAATTCGACGTGGGACAATGACTAATGGAACAACCTCTCTTTTTGATCAATTTTCTTTCATCTGGTGATAAATGAATCGCATGGGCTAAGATAGTTGAACTGGTTAATAAATCAAATCCATCATATACTGATGAATAATTGGGAAAGTCGGGAAATAATTTCTTAACTAACTCAATTTCATTCTTATTTTCACTAATATGAGTCTGGATGGGTAGATTATTATCCCTACTTAATTCCCCTAAGTATCCCAAAAGATCTTTTGAACATACAGGAGCAAATCTTGGAGTTACAATAGGCTTTACCAACGTTTCATTGTCCGGATTTATATTACTCAAATGAACAATTATATTTTCCATTGATTCTTGACAATCCTCAAAAGATTCTTTATACTCTTCACATGCATCATTTATATTCATACAAACCTTCCCTACGAACCCTCGTTGTCCCATTTCCAACAACAATTCAGCAAATAAATTTGTGGTAGCGCTGTCGATGGTGGTAAAATATGATGCACAAGTGGTTCCATTACTCAAAGTCTTATTAATGACCTTGGAATATATGTCACGAGAAAACTGAAACTTCCCTTCTTTATTATTATCTGTGAATTCTTTCTCTAGTGGGAATGTATAATCATTAAGCCAATCTAACAATGTGCTATCTGATCCAATCCCCATATTTGGAAATTGACTTGCATGGATATGAGTATCGATGAAACCTGGCATGAAAAATGTATCTGTGTCATTAGAGTAATCAATATAATCAAGTGTAAGACGTCCATGTCTATATCTATTCCTCAGATGATCATCATTGTCATGTGAATCTAAAAAGAATTCTATTGGAGATTTATCATTATGCTCTTCTGGTTTATAATCCTTATAAATAAAGTCGATCACACCTCTTTCATTCACTCCAAGGATTGTGTTGAAGCAGATTTCGAAATTGTTGAGTTCTGGTGTATGTATAAATGTACCATAATACAAAGTATATTGAATAGATTTGGTAGCCTTAACTTTAATGGTTTTTGAACCAACTTTAGAAGATGAAGAAATAGTCATTTCGTTGATATCTTTACTATGCATTTCTTCTTTCTACTATTTTAATTGAACCCAGGGGAGGGGATATCAACAACTATTTATCTTTTGGTCGGTTTATCTTTTTTAGCAACAATTTTATTTCGCTTAAAAATATTTTTTTGACAGTTTGATGTTTGATTGCCGTTGAATTTCTATTGTAATAATCGGGATTCCGATAACTTCTTATTGTCCTAATTCTAAAACAGGAAAGATATCTATCGCCTTTTACCAAAGAGTATTGTGCCAAAACCAAGTTGCTACTTCAACTGTAAAGACAACAATTCTCATAATTTTGAGTTGTTTCTGACTTCTCTGGAAACGTCATTTATTGGTTTGAGCTCTGTTCATCATATGATGCACATCATATTAGACTTTGCCAAGCCAGTTAATCATTACGAAAAGGCAATTTGGTGATGATTTACACCTGCGGGGGTAATCACTCATTCCTAATTTCTTCATGCCTGTTTGAGGTTGTTTTGACTAGTAACTAGCAGCAACAAATCGTTCAGCTTCGGCTCATTCACTCACGAAAGAGTATCATTCATATTTTGACAGATTTATTTTTTTGCGCCTCTCGTAAAGAAGCAACGCTCAAATAGGAAATGACTCGCGAATTGCTATGATCTCACCTTTGAGGGCAACAAAGGCTTAAGTGTGTGTTTTTCGTCAACAGTTGTTTTGCTGAACTCTGTAATATCTCCAAAGCAACTAAGAACAATCACAAAATATATCCCGCACAGTGCAAGGGCTCAAAGTTAGAATTCAAAATTGTTGAAATCTAAAAATACATTCCTTGAGTTCCCTTCTACATCCCAACGGCTGGTCTTTCTAAACTATGAAAATATCAATTATATAATAGTCAAAAACATAAACTTACTCTAAATATCGAAAAAGAAAATTAAGTAGCCGATCTAGCGTTATCTATTTTTTTAAAAAGAAAAACCACCAATCTATAAACTGTTTCACAACGTCAAATGAGAATTGAAACAACCATTCTGAAGACGCATTTCTCTCTATTTGAATCTAATTCTCTCCCTATATACTAAAAAATCCCAAGAAAACTGAAAAAATGAAAATCAAAAATAACAATAAGAATTCGAAACATTGTCGAAATCTAAATTTCCGTTATGGACTTGCTTATAATAAAGCAGCACCTACTAAACCAATCAAAGCGCCAACAGCAACCTTGTTAGCACCAGAGCCAGTTTGAGTGGAAACAATAGCTGGTTCAGAACTGGAGGTGGCGGAAGAAGTACTTTCAGTTGCATTAGAAGTTTGTAAAGTGGTTGGAACTTCGGAGGAAGAAGAAGTCTTTTGTTCGGAAGTGGTGGTAGCAGTAGTTTCTTCTTCGGTCTTGGCGGAGCTTGAATCTTCTTTGGAAGTAGAAGTGGCCTCACTCTTTTCAGAGGATGCATCTTCAGTAGAAGTAGAATCTTCCTTGGTTGTTGAATCTTCGGTGGATGTAGATTCTTCAGACTTAGTGGTTGAGGTTGATTGTTTGGAAGTACTGGACTTGGTGGATGATGAAGATGAGGAGGAAGCATCATCAGCGGAATCAATCTTGGCACCAAATGAGCTACAAGTGGATTCAAAAGATTGGATAGCAGCATCAGCAGTATCATTTGGACAGATATCATTTAAACACTTTTCAACATCAGATCCATTAGAAGAACAAACGCAACTAATGTCATTTAAACCTGAACATTTAGAAGCTTTTTCAACTTGAGCAACACAAGCTAATAAACAAGCTGGTGTAGCAGCGTAAGTCGATTGTAAAGAAACTGCCAAGGCAATTAAGGTTGAGATCTTTAAAAAGGAAGCCATTTTTGTTGATGTGATTTGTATGAGTTGCAGTTGTGATAATCAAATAGATATATGAATTTTTGATTGGAATTATTCCTAAACGAAAGACTTATTAAATATAAACTTGTGTTCTTTTTTATAAAGATTTAAAAATAGAAAAAGAAAAATCAAAACTCAAAAAAATCAACCAATTTTGATCACAATATAAATAAAATTAACTACGAGGATGTCTCACTTTTCCCGAGATCTTTATTTTTTGGGGGCGTACTGAATTTTCATAGTGCAATCTTGAAATTTTGGTGAGTACACGAAACATGCAAACACATGTTTCTATTGTTCTTTTGCAGCTTACGCAGTGGCTAATGAAATTTTTTTCCATTTCATTTCTAAAAATGGAATCAAAACGACATTTTTATTGTCCAAAATTAACGATGGATCATGTCGCATACGACACTATTTCCTATTTCAGAATACTTCAACCTGATTCTAGACTGCAAAAAGAAAATAAAAAGAATTGCTGCAACTTGTAGTTTTACAAGTTCAGTTGTGCAGTATCAAGAGGATGGTACGATGCTCGGTTTCGCTTTTCCGCAATAGCTATTACAACAGGATATTGATAGTACACTGCAGTATAGTTAGATAAGCATGTGGGCACTTTTCTATAAATCTGGATTGAACGAACCTACATGTAGTTGAATAATGAAAAAAAAATGAAAAGAAACTACCCGAACCTTGAATCCAACACCTGTCGCTAAGACCAGCTCTCCTTTCAATACTAAAATAGAGTCCTTCCATAGATCAGGGCTATTATTTGTTCTAGGAAAAGGATTCTAATTACTTTGTAGTTCAAGGAATTCGTCTTGTTTATTTATCCCAGGACTACGATATATCCAACGTGTTATGAACACCCACAAGAACAAAACAGGGTGCTCAATCTTCACCCTTAGTAGTCCTCTGAATCTTATGCGTTCTGCTTATTAGCGTAATGCCGACGCACTACAATTTTATTTTATGTGTGTTGTCCAAGTTTACTTCCTTCACTTTGTTTGAAGAGGACACTATTTAGGGACTTCCTCGGAATTTTGATCCTACACGCTTTCTCACAGATAAAAAACTAAACTTGGTTGCAAATTTGTAGTTTAGTTATCCTTAAGAACAAATTACAAATACTCATATATAAATCTTTCAATAAGTGCCTCCCCAGATAAAACTTACATCAAATCCGTTATTATGAAACCTAAGCTTGCGTCAATTAATGTCAAATTCGGAGATTTTTGTTGCTCCCGAAACTGGTCTAAACTTGACTGCAATATTCGATAAGGATGAAAAACATACAATTCTGGAGCGCGGTGACAAAGAATCCTATTGGTTTAAAGAGAATGTTCGTGCTCTTAATCAAATTCCGTAATTATATGTATATGTATTCTATAGCAATACATCTAGACCCGGGCTTCGTAAATAATTACCGGGGCCATCAAACGTATTCAGATTTGCTACTTTTGAATCTCAACCTTTTTCTTCGATTATATACATCATGCTTCTGATTAGAATCCGATCAGCTTTATTAAATTTGCTTATTTTACGAAAGTGGTCACCATTTTGATTATTCATTAATCATACACATCATGCAGTTGTTAATAAGCAAACCAGATTACTATCGTCAAATAACGTTTGGTAGCGTCCACGGATTAACCAAAAAAATACTACGTTACATACAAAATGAGAAAGCAATTCAATTTAATGTATTCCATGTATGGAATTGATATGTTCCCATTACCTACTGATTGGAAATCAAAATCATTATCAATCCTTAGTCCATCACCAACATGTATATATGGTTTGACTTATAATATCCCAGAATTGAGTTATGGATTTTATTTAACCAATTTCACCAATCTCTGGAGTCAAGAATTGACCCGGGAAGAACTTATTAAAACCGCGAGTGGGTTTGGGTTTGAAGATGCTTCGATGGGGGATTTGGTTCTGTTGATAAATATAACTTCGAAGGGCGTTTCCCAAGAGGAGAGTCTATCATTTAGAAAAAGTGATGATAATGATGAATTAATAGAATGTGAATTAAAACTTGATGAAATAAATTGGGTATTTAAACTCCAAAAACTGAATCAAGAAGAATTGATTCAATTTCTATCCAGGTTGAACTATCAACAATTTTCCAATCACTCATTCTTACTTCATCAAATACAAGATTTGAAACATGTTATTGGAATTAAGGATACATTTATAAGATTTCTTGTTGAGAATTTCAAACAAAGTCATGGACTTGAACTTATAAATAATTACAAGAGGATAAATAGGACCGATATTGAATCAATAGAAAGGTTTAATCCCGAAAGATGGGAAAGAGGGAATGCTATCTCGTATAAGAAATCACGAAGTTCAATGAAAAAGAAATCAAATGAAGATGAATTGATTAATAATATAGATACTTCAATTAAGGGATGTTGGAAGTTTGCCAATCTGTTTTATCAAGATATACCAGAAGATAAGCAGGAAGAAGAAGAATTAAGTCCGGTAAAATTCGACGCATTAGAATCTGTCAATAGTTCCCCCATCAAGAAGAAACACGATCGAGGAAATGATGATAGTCCTAATCTCTCGCATTCGGCATCCCCAGGGCCACAACTGACATCCCCATTTAAGAAAAAGCTCAAAATTGGGGCGTTGACAAGTAAACGTAAATCCAATTCACCCCTGGAATCTCCTCTGACATCCCCTGTAAAAAAGAAAGCCAGAATCGGGGCATTAACAAGAAAATGATACACAATATTGACTACAATACTAATACACGCATTTATATATCTATCTAATGCATTTGGCTCGAACTGGCCATTTTCTTCCATCTCGTAGTCAAGACCTCTAGCGCTTGTTGTTCAGTTTCACCCATTATTGCATCATAGATGGTATCTAAGACAGTACTCCAAAACTCAACAAATGCATATAATTCCTTAATAGTAGTAGGTTGTTGAATAAATATCGGTGTCTTGTGCAGAGATTTCCCACTTCCAGTTTCTTCAAATGGTTTGAAATTCCCAGGCAATGGAGAGAAATATGGTTGGAATACCGGGAACCAAAATCGTATCAAGACATTAGCAGATTCGGCAATGGTTTTGCCTGAAGAATTATCATAATCTCGAATTAAATCGAGATCATCTCCGAATTCTGCCTTCATGCAATGATGTAATGCCGATGATAAGATTGTTTCGATTTCGTTGTAGACTTTGGATGAGATTTCGGAGAATGATTGAAATCCATTTATATCTTGAGCTGCTTCTATCCATTCCTTAGATGGTTCTAGATGTTTCTGCTGTTGTTGTTGCTGTGGAGGAGGAGAAGTATAAGCATGCGAATAGGCTGGTTGATGATGGACTGTTGTTGATACTTTAGTTTCCAATTTTCCAAAAGTATTTATATTCTGATTGAAAATCATCGATGCTATAAGTTCTGCAGTCATATCTTTTCTGAAACTAACCGTCAACATATCATTCATGAGAGCTTTTGAACAAAGATTTTTATCATTCAGAAGTAATACAACTAAATTGTGCGGATGGGTTTGTTTAAAATATATACAACAATCAAGAATTGCATCATCTTTCATTGCATCTCGATCTATTCTCTGACTAAGTTTTTGCCCCTTTACAACTGTGCTACTATTTGCTAATGATGTATAGATCCACTCATTAGCCCAACGTGCCAAATGCCCTACTGATACTCCAGAAAGCATTTCCCCAGAACCACCATTTGATTGGATTTTTGTCGAGTTTTTCAACCCATCTAATTCTTGTATAACTGGAATAGGGAGAATTATTTTCAATCCAAATTCAATAGCCAATTCACGTAATTCATCAATTATTTGCAAATGAGAAATAATGAAGTTTGTATCCACTACTAAAAATGAAATATTTCCTTCAATAATTTCTAATTCTGTTATATTATTATGATGTTCATCAATCATCATATCATCACCTAAATATTCATCATGGCTGTGACTGGATAGATTTCCAGAATCTCGGCAATATGCAATATATGAAGAAATGGCATCTACTTCTTTATCAGTATCCATTGGAACCATTTCTATGTCTTCATCTATGTAATTGGAATTTTGATAAGTTTGATTAGTGACAGCATCTTGAATTTTTGATTCTATTGTTCTTATGGTATATTCAATTGGTTTTCTAGGTCTCTTTGGTGGTCCCAGGGTTATTACTTTGTGTTGGTCTTCTGGACTTAGACCAACACTAGAGTATTTGGAAGGAAGTTCGTTCATTTTTGGGGGGGTTTATTGGGGTTCAATATAGAAAGATAACAAGTGGAGTCAAATTAGTTTTTCAACCATTTTAGTAATGGCAAAGAGAAAAATAGAAGAAATCGTTAACAATTTTACATCAAATTTATTGTACAAATTCAAAACAATTAAAAAAGACAGAAAGAAAGGAATTTAATAATTATAAACTTATCAAATTGATTAAATGAAGATTTGTATGGTTTTAATAAATTTATAATAATTTTAGTTTAATAATGTTAAAACGTAGATAACTTTGCTACATTGAAAAAGCCAGCTACCACATGGTTGCGATATCTTTGGAAAACCGATATCCCCATGACATTGTCAAATTTGTATTTAAAGAATTATAATAGTGATTACTATAAGATTTATGTCGTTTGGTTAATTGGAAGGTAGGTAGTAGCTCAGTGGCACTTTCCTAAATTAAGCTTCTTCAATTCTAATTTCGTATGACTAGAATTCATTGGTTATTGAGTCAAGGAACTTGATTGGATACGTAACAAGCTCGATTGAATTCAAACCTCGAAAAAGTATTTGTTGCTTTATTAAATGTGGGATATTTCGTTTACATGAGAGTTGTTTTTATTTGATATTGTTTGTTGACATCATCATTGGAGCTGTGCAAGGGAAATTATAGATATTCATATCGGTTGAAGTGTGCAGTCAGAAAAGCATGTAGACGTTGACAATATTATGTTAGAACCAAGTTCAATGAGAATCTATTGATTCAATTTTGATATGATTGATCGATTATACTCAGGAAGTTGAAAATCAAATCTGGCTAATTCCCAGTGTCTCCGTAATATTCTATTAGAATTCGCATTAATTTCCACCAAAAATATAACCCCAACTTAAAAACTTTTTTTTTTTAAAACAAACGTATACCGAGTCTACCCTTTTCTTATCTCTGCGGAACGATTCCAAATAAGTCAGAGTATGTAAATTTCATCTGCTAACATTTTTAACAGTGGTTAACCACCCCGGGGGGGAACATCATAAAAATGAAGCCGAAAAAGAAGTCAAATCAAAAGATTGTTGCAAAAATTGACTAAAATGCGAATGGCAACGGAAAAATTTTTTTTTTTTTTAATTAATAAAAACCAAAACCTTAAAGACCATTTTGTCAGACTGTTCCTTAAAAAGACCAATAATAAAAAGAATGAAAAGGGCAAAAAAAAAAAAAAACTTTTTCTTCACTGACAAATTTAATTTTTCAATTTAAATAGGTCGATTGCTTTGATTGCTTTGATTGCTACTACAAACTTAACTTTATTCATCTTAACATAAATAGAGTATACTTATAAACAGTAACCAAACTGATCAACTACTATTTATCATGTCAGATTTAAACAACTTCTTTATAAAGAATAAAACAGCAATTGTCCTTACTGCATTAGCCGGAGCTTCTGCAATTGGTGCTTATTATTATTACACTCAACAACAACAACACCAATCACCTTCTCAAGATAAATCATCTGGTGAAGGTGCAACTGCTGCTCCAACCACTTCTAGTAAGAAGAAGAATAAAAACAAAAAGAAGAAGTCTACCAGTCCAGAGACTTCCACCACCGCCACTGGCAATGAAACCACCAAAGATACTGATGGTGAAACTGCTTCTCGTCCAAAATATCCAGTTGATGAACAAGGTTTACCTGCTTTAACTGAAGATATAATCAATGGATTATCTGAACAAGAAAAAGAAGATTGGGCTATGCAATTAAAAGAAGATGGTAATAATGAATTCAAATCAAAGAAATATCAAAAAGCAATTGATTTCTATACTGCTGCTTTAAAATTAAAACAAGATCCAATTTATTATTCAAATAGATCTGCATGTTATGCTGCTTTAGATGATCATTATAATGTTATTAAGGATACTACTGAAGCTATTAAATTAAAACCAGATTATACTAAATGTGTTTTGAGAAGAGCTACAAGTTATGAACAAGTTGAACAATATGAAAATGCCATGTTTGATTTAACTGCTTTAACTATTTATGGAGGATTTTCTAATAAATCAATTGAACAAGTTTTAGAACGAGTTTTAAGAAAACATTCAATTAAAATTGTTGAATCAAAACCAAAGAAATTGAATTTACCAAGTGCTGCTACTATTGGATCATTTTTCAATGCATTTGCTGAAGAAGTTAATCCGGAAGGAATTAATCAAGAAAGTGAAGGTGGTGATAAATTCTTATATGATGCTTTAGTTAAAATTAAACAAAATACTCAAGATGGTTATGAAGAAGCTGATTCTTTAATTAATCAAGCTATTGCCAGTTATGAACAAGAACAAGATAAAGAAGGTCCTTATTCAATTGCTATGGAATATCTTGCTGCATTCCAATTCTTAAAGAATGATCCTGCTGGTGCTGCTACTTCAATTGAAAAAGCAATTGAATTAAAACCAAGACCAAGATCGTATATCTTTAGAGCTTTAATTAATGCTGATAAATCATCTTATCAAGAAGCTAATGAAGATTTTAATCGTGCTAAAGAAATGGATCCAGATTGTGCTGATATTTATTATCATTTAGGTCAATTATATTATCTTACTGGTGATTTAACTCAAGCTGAAACTAATTTCAATAAAGCCAAAGAATTAAATCCTGATAATGTATATGCTTATATTCAATTAGCTTGTATCACTTATAAGAATGGATTAAGTGAACAAGCTAATGAACGTTTTACTGAAGCTAAATTGAAATTCCCAACTTCTCCAGAAGTTCCAAATTATTATGGTGAAATTTTAAGTGATAAAGGAGATATTCAAGCTGCAATTAAACAATTTGAAATTGCTGCCAGATTACAAGAAAAATTGGATAGATTTTCAGTTGGTGCATTACCATTAATAAATCAAGCTACTTTAATTTCACGAGAATCTTTGGAAAGAATTGATGAAGCAGAAGAATTATTAATTAAAGCTTGTGAATTAGATCCAAGATCGGAATTGGCCAGGATTTCTTTAGCACAAATTAAATTACAAAAGGATCAAGTTGATGATGCAATTGTTTTATTTGAAGAATCTTCTGATTTAGCTAGAAGTTTTGAAGAAAAAGTTCAAGCTACTTCATTTGCTGAAGCTACTAAGATGCAAAAGAGAATTAAAAATGATCCAATTTTGACTGCAAAAATTGCTGAATTAATGAGACAATCTGGTCAATTTTAAACCCACCCACCGAAGGCACGAAGTGCCTGAGGGTATGACACAAGTACAGTTGAGTTGAGTTGAGTAAGGCGTGAGAGAGTTGTCAATTTGTATATATCTTTAAAAGATTTGTTTTGTTTATAATTTTTTAGTTTATTAAAAATATTATTAAATTATTCTGATTATTATTTTTCGCTTATCGATTTCTCTTTGTTTACAACAACAACAACCACTACCATTCATCCAATCATCTCTCCAGACTCCAGATCTTATGAAATCAATTCTAAGATCAATAATCTCCCTCCCCAAAAAGATCCACTATGACGCCCCCACAAACATCCATTATGATTTCTCATACATTACACCCCAATTAATAGTCAGTTCAGCCCCCATATCATCATCAGCATCATCCTATTTCCAATCATGGTATCGATATCCCATTGACGATCTCTTATTGATCCTCCAAACCAACCATCCCAACTTGTGGCATTTATGGAATTTCCGGGGAGAAGGGTCTGGATATGAGGATTGGGAGGTTATGTATCGAGTGAGTCATTATCCTTTTCCTGATCATTATCCGCCGGCGATTGAATTGATTCGGGAATGTGTGGGGGAGATATTTGAATATTTGCATGGGAGTACCAAAGATGGAGAGAGTGAGATGGAGGGGGAGGGGGAGAATGATGAGAGGGTAGCGGTGTTGCATTGTAAAGCTGGGAAAGGACGGAGTGGAACTTTATGTTGTTGTTATTTGATGTATGAACAATATATGAAAACCCGGGTGATAATGGAAGTAGATAAAGTGATTGAATTATTTACTGAAAAGAGGATGCAACGATTTGCGGGAGATGGGATTTCGATAATTTCACAACGTCGATATCTTAATTATTGGTATGAATATCTTAAATTTCTGCAACTGGAACGAATTAAATATTTTGAATTTATTAATAGTGGTAATCGGCGATCAATTACCAAGATTAGAGTTGGATTAATACGATATATCAAAGATTTCTATGATTTAGATTTACATATCCTGGGATATATCCGAACAAAAGATCAAAAAGGTCGATATCATCTCCAAGAGAAATTACTTCAAACTATAACTCGAGAGAATTCTACAATTATGTTACATAATCATCAAGGATATGACGATATATACTTTATTCCTAATACAGTTATTCAATTGAATTCATGTTTAGATATAAATATAGGAATTAGAACTTGGTGTTATTGTTGGTTTAATATTTATTTTGAAACAATTACTTCAAGTACTGGAAGTTTTAAACTATTATGGGAAGATATTGATGGATTTAAAGGTACTAATCAACGAGGATATAAAGTGTTTGAAGATATGGAAATATATTTCCAAGGTTAAATTTAACCACCTTTCTTTTCTTGATCAATTTCTAACCAAAATTGTTTTAATGCAAGTTGTAATGAATCTAAATGAATTGAATCTGGTTTTAATTTATGAACATTTGATTTTCCTAATGTATATGGTGGTGTTATTTTAATTTCACTATCAAATAACGTGATATCACCTTTAAAAAGTTCAACATTTTCTCTTCCAAATACTTTAGCTAATCTATCATATACTCGAAAAGCAATTGTATTTGGATTAGTAAAACGGTACTGATGATGAGGATGAGAAAGGGAATGATGTATAATATGTTGCTTATTAGAAGAAGGTGACTTTTTAGATGCAGTGGCAGTGGTGGTGGTAGTTGAAGTTTGTGGTGATGATGATGATGCCTTTATTATATTTGATTGTGGTTTTTCATAAGTAGCTATAAGTTTCTGAAGTTGTTTATCAAATTTATTTATAGATAGTGGAGTTAATAATAAATTATTAGTTGAATATGGTGGTAATCCATTACCTGTGGTGGTACCTGTAGTGGAGGGTACTTTTTTAGATGGAAATGGAGGTAATACTTGAATTGATTTTATAAAAGAAGTATTTAATATTCTATAAGTATCTCCTGTATATATTTGTTGTTTCTTTAATTCATTACTGGTAATTCTAATTGCAATTATTTCATTTGATAATGTAAATGTATAAATATATCCAATTATAATTTGATCTAATAAAGTAATAATCTTAACTTTTAAATTTATTATTTGTTCAAAATTGTTAATAGACATAACCAAGTGAGATAAGGTAAAATGAGTGAATGAATATAGTATTAGTGCAGTACTGTGAATATATAGTGTTCTATAATATATAAATATGAACTCTTCTGTATTTGAATCAATAAATCAAATGAGTGAGAATTTCAATGAACCCTTCTAACAAAAATTTATTTCTTAGCTGAAAATTGATTGATTGATTGATTGACTGAAAAAAAAAGACAATTGGTAGCGTCATATGAGTTATTAATAGTTTTGATTAGTGTATTACTTTTTACCATAGGATTGTTCTATATTTATATATGCAAGTGATTTGCGAGAATGAATTGAAATATTAGGAGTTCAAGTTTGTCATCAACTTGATTTCTTCTATTTTTATAGCCGTAGTGGTAATTAGTACAATAAGTTTTGTATAACAGTTAACTACTGTAATTGAAAGGTACAACTTTATCAAAATATTAAACATAATTATGTAACTCTCCATTCATATGTTTCCTTAGAACCGTAATTAACTTTAAAAGTAGAACATCATACATGTATATCTCTTTCTTTCTTTCATTTGCTGTTTGATATATGGTATTAATGAAAACCCGTTAACTTGAGGCTGCAAATTTACAATGTCGTACAATTATACAGAAAGGAAGGCTTTACGACATTGTTCAGTCTAAATATAAATACGACATTATTTATTTATCAGCCGCACCCTACTCTCTCTAACATTTAAACAAAATACAAGTCTGTACTTTTTTTTACAACACATAAACCATACGAATCAAATCAAATCAATTAAAGGTTATCATCTCCCACTAAAAATCAAAAAGCACAAACAGAAAACACTATGCAAGATGATCAACTGAATCTCATACTAATAGATCAATTGGAAGACCAAATTATAGACCATCCAGATGCTTCTACTGCTAAACAATTTCATGATTCTTTAGATGAAACATTTCAAAAGAAATTGAATGCCAAAGCACAACAAATTCAACAACAACTGCAACAATCTCCATATCATGAGTCACATCATCATTCCCATCACCATCACCATCACCATAATCACAACAACCACTCTAAAGAATCAGATGATGTTGATGGCTTGCTGCTGGAGCTGTTACTACTGGATCAAGGATTATCCAAAGATGCAGGTGAAGATGAAGTTGTGGTTGATGGTGGAGATCAGGATTCTAGAACAACTAATAACAACAATAATAATCAAGTTAATTATAATTTCTTAATAACGAAGTCTCATTTACAATATACTTATCAAGAATATGATTCATTGGATCAAGAAATAAGTAATTGGTTTAGTTTCAATGATTTGAAAACCATTGGTGGATTAACTAATCTTGTCCAATTATATGAAATAGCTTCAAAAGATGGTGAATCAAATATATCCAACTGGGTTGATATAATTAATGATTGTAATTCAATATCAGAAGGAACAATCTCAACTCAATTGAAATTGATTTTATATTATAGTTTTGGTGAATATGCTAACAAGACTAATAAACAAGAACAATTGCAACAAATTAAACTGAATAATTTGAAATTGTTGGAACTTAAGTTATTCAAACCATTGATCGAATTAACTAAAGAATTCATATCCAGAATAATATCACTTGATACAAGAACAAATAATCAAGTCACAAGACATAAATTAGTAAATAATAAAACAGAAGCCGATTATTTCAGAATGCTTACCTTATTGTATTTCCTAGTCAATGTGTCATTAGAATACCCTAAAGAAAGTTCTAATTTCAGACATTATTTGGCTGAATCAGATTTCCTAACTATAATTTTCACATTTATTGAACATTGGAAATGGCATCCTAATAATTCATATAGAATTCGTTATTTAATTCTATTAGTTGATAAACTATTATTATTTGAATTAGGTGGTGCAAAGCAATTAAAAGAATGTGATGATTTCTTGGTTAAATTACATGATATTAAAAATAAACAAAGTGATAATGATGATAATGAAACTGATGAAAATGTGAAACCCAAATTGACATGTTCTCCTTTAGATTATTTTGCATTTAGAGAAGATTTATTGGATAAATATCCATTATATAATGATATACAATTAAAAGCATTTGATTTCCAGGAATTTTCAAAAGCATTAAAAGAAGAAGATGAACAATTAGATACCAATACCAACAACAATAATCAATCAATTGAAGATAGATATAAGTATTTCATGGCAATTAATAGTTTTTCAAATTCACTTTCAAATCTAATGGAAATCCCCAAAACAACTAAATCTCATACTATTTTAAGTCAATTACCAACAAATCCTATACATATTGCAACCCCGGTTCCATCACCTACATTAGTTGCATCAGATTATATGTCAGGTGGAGAAAAAATTAGAAGATCATATCAAGTAAATCAAGCCATGCCATTTATTTATCCAACTGCAAATGGAAATACTGTAACTGTACCTTATGCTACTAAAGAAGCAGATGAAATTTTAAAGAAATCAATATATGAAAGTTATTCTATTAAACGACTTTGGAATGAACGACAAAAGTTTATGAAACAAGAAAGAGGATATATTAATGAGTATGAACAAGAAGAACAAGGTAATCAGTCCAAAGAAGATGAATTTGAGTATGATTATGAGAAATTGAAGGATAAGCATCCGGCTAATCAACGAGAAATTGAATCTATGCAGAGAGTTGAGACATTATATAGTGGGAATGTATGTCGACTTCATACAATTGCTGAAGTATTATTGGAAACGATTAAAGTAAATCGATTGGATTATAATTTAAATTTTGCTGAATTGGAATTAAATCCAGAAACTTCATTTTTGAATTCGAATAGATCCAAAAATATAAATAACTTTGAAGAAACTAAACAAAAAATTGAATTTGTAATGAGTCTGCAATTGGAAGTTATTAAAATTAAAGAAATTACCCTAAAGGCAACCACAAGTATTTTAGTTCTTTTATTGAAATGGTTTAAGATTAGTCATATTTTAAAATCATATTATTTTTCATCAATTTTATTTGATCAACAATTTTTCACTATTGTTATTGATTATTTAAGTCGAGCATTTTATAATCCAAATTTACAAAGTCTTATCCTGAATGAAAATCTTGATTGTAATGATGATGCTAGCAATGGAATTAAGAATGATTTAACTGAATATGAAATCTTAATTAATCAAAATAAATTAATGAATCCACAAATCCATATCCCCAATTATGATTTTTTTAATAATTGCTTACAACAATTCCCCAAGAATTATAAATTCAAACTTATAAATAAACAATTAACATTTGATTTACCAGAAAAACCAGATATAAACAACATAAATCATATTTATATCACCGATTTCAATCAAGATTTTGCATTCATATTATCAAATCTCCTAACCATAATCAATAAAATCCTCATCAAAAACCAAACCCAAAGAATTTTCACCCTAAATGACCTCAAAATATCCGAATTATATAAAATGATAATCATAAATTATGATGCTCCCCAAATTACAAAACCAATTCTTAAAACACTTAAAAAATTAATTCCATATCAAGGTCGAAAATGGAAATCTTTAAATATGGATCTAATTTCTCAAATTTATTTAAATTTAAAATTGGGAATTAAAGATAATTGGTTAAGTGGGAAAGATTTAGAAAGTGATTTTAATAATTCTTATGATCAAGAAATTGCCTTGAGAGGATTATTACAGTTTTATAATTTAAGAAAATATCCTAAACAAATGGAAGATGTTGGATATAGGATAAATAAGGATTTGGATATTCCAATTTTGAATTTGAATGTGGATGAAGATGGTGAATATATATAGAATAGCTACTTAGTTGATGAATAGAGATCGCTAATGCTGAAAATTTTGCAGCCATGGGAATGTCAACGAGAAAATTTCTAATTTAACTTTCTAAAATTAATCTCTTGGTTCTGCCCACTTGTGCTATATGATCAAGTTGTCTTTTTCTTCCTCAAAGAATATTGTACCTTGTAGATCTCATTATTTCATATCATTGCTGCTCCATCAAATGGAAGAGTGCTTCAAGTATACTTTGCGTGTCTCTACCAATTAGAAAATTTTTCGATCACTGTGAAAAAAAAAAGATGAAGATCCTTAGTTGATGAACAAATTCATAGTCAAGACCCACTCTTCCCAAAGACTTTTATAGAATATAAAACATTGCCAAGATGGTCAAGTTAACTCAAATCGACGACGAAACTCAAGCTCAGTTCGAACAACAACAAGCCGAAAAGCCAGCCACTTCATCCATTGTTGAATCCGACGAAGAAGAAGAAGATTCCGAATCTGATTCTGATGATGAATTTGATTATGAAAATGAAACAGTATTAGATAGAATCGTGGCATTAAAAGATATAATTGCTCCTGAACAAAGAGAAACCATTTCTAATTTAGGTTCTAGTATAACAAATTTAGTTACTAGTGGATTAAATAAAACTGGATCATTTTTATGGGTTTTAACTACTTCTTCCTTGTTGTTGGGTGTTCCTTTAGCATTGGCAATTTTGGCCGAGACTCAATTACAAGAAATGGAAAAGGATATGTCTCTACAACAATCTGCTCAAGATGTTTTAGCTCCAGGTTCTGATGCTGCATTTGAAAAGAAGTAGAGGAAGGAAACACTTGGTTGCTTTTGTACAGATGTTTTTTTAGCATGTATATATTAATATTATAAAAATCTATTATGTATCTAAAATGTAGTATTATTATTAGTTTTATTTAAAAAGAAGATTTATAAGGGTATTCATCATTGTAGTTGAAGATCGTTCAAGCTCTCTTGTGTTTAATTGATAATGCGTAAATATCCAAATAACCAGTTATATCATGAATAATTTCAGCAAAGAAAAATGCATGAATTCCAATACAAAGACCACAACCTAACCAACTTACACTATTCAATACTTTATCAGTATTATATTTATAAATATTAATCAATACCATACTGATTATAAGTTGTCCCATGGGAACAAACATTGGATATTGAATAAATGGGAATTTTTGCAAAGTAACATGAGCTAAAATCATTCTGCCCACTGAAAAGGCAATTGTAGATCCAACTGATATAACCAATGGGAATCCATAATCGGTCATAACTTGAGGAAAACACCAAATATAAAAGATGACACTTGTCCAATAAATAAAGAATGGATATAAACCATGATATGCATTATCAGCCCCTTCTTCTGATCTTTCACTATGATGGAATTTTAATTCATAATGCTCTTTAACATTTTGCATAGCCGAAATGATATTGAAATATAATGATGAAATTCCAAGTATAACATAAATAATTGAAGTATTAACATGGACAACCTTCCAATCAGAATTAATGAAACTTAAATCCAATTTAAATAATTCTTGATTCCAAAGATCAGGTCCAAAAATACCAGTCATGATATAAACACCACAAATCATAAGGATACCTTCAACCGGTCCACTAAATTTACTTAAAAATAAAGTATGAGTATGATATTCTTCCCAAGTACTTGCATAAAAATTACAAGTCAGAGCAAATAATGAAGTCATTAATAATGGACCATATCCCAATTTCAAAGCTGATCCAAAGATAATAGCCCCCAATGTTGTATTTATAGCATCAATAGAATGATCGAATAATTCCCCCAAAGGACCACTTTGTCCAGTTCTTCTAGCATGACATCCATCACATCCATCAAAAGTTTGATACATAAATAATCCAAATGCATAAAAGAAATAACACCATCTTGGACATTCTGAATTCAAATATGGATCATAATAAAATACAACTAATAAATTAGCAATGACGAATCCTAAACCTCCTAATGTAATTACATTTGGTGCTACCCATAATGGAAATATTTTAACAAATGTATTCCACCAACTTTTTAATAAATATTTTGTAATTAATGATTGATCTTCTGATGAATATTTATATAGTTTCAAGTTTTGTAACTTGTCTTGTGGAATAAAGAGACCCATAGCTTGTAGAGTATCTATTCGGGAATTGGTATTTAGTAAAAAACACTGAACTTCTACCAGCTTTGTAGTATCAAAGAATTCAAAGAAATTTTTAAATTTTTTTTAGATGGCTGCCGTTGTTATTGTTTAAAGCTATTCTTCCCAACAAAAAAAAATATAAATTTTTCAGTTGGAAGTAGCACGTGCTTTTACATCTACAAATCACCGTAAAGTGATAAACTATAGAGTTAACTTAAATGATAGATTTACATTTATTTACATCATTTTTCTAAAATACGTTACTTAATTTATAAAATACCTATTAACAATCAACCTTTAATCAACTTCTTCCATTAAAGATTCACCAGCTGGTTCTTCAGTAGCTTCTTCAGTAGAAGCAGTGGTAGTAGTATGTTCTTCAAGAGCAGTTTCTTCAGTATCATCATCAATATTTAAACCCAAAGCAATTAATCTGTTGATTCTATGAGCGAAATTAGATGGTTCATCCAAAGAGAAACCAGAAGTTAATAAAGCAGTATCAAATAATAAAGTAGTTAAATCCTTAACAGTCTTATCATCAGCACCATCAGTTTCAACTTTTCTCTTTAATTCCCTAATAATTGGGGATTTTGGAGAAATTTCAAAAGTCTTCTTGGAGGACATGTATGAAGACATAGTGGTATCTCTTAAAGCTTGAGCCTTCATGATTCTTTCCATATTAGCGGACCAACCAAATTGACCAGTTCTAATAGCAGCTGGAGCATCAACTAATTTATATGAAACAACAACCTTTTCAACTTGTTCACCTAAAATATCTTTCAAGGCTTTAGTTAATGGTTCAAATTCAGCAACTTCCTTTTCTCTTTCGGTTTTTTCTTCATCAGTTTCTTCTAATTCGAAATCTTTAGTAATGTCAACTAATTTCTTATCTTCGAATTCTTTCAATTGAGTCATAGCATATTCATCAATTGGATCAACCATGAATAAAACTTCAAAGTTCTTAGCCTTTAAAGCATCCAAGAATGGAGATTTTTCAACAGCCTTGGTAGATTCACCAGTAATATAATAAATATTCTTTTGATGAGTTTGCATTCTAGTGACATAATCAGATAAAGAAGTCATTTCTTCAGTAGATTTGGTAGAATTGTATCTTAATAATTTAGCTAAAGCATTTCTGTTTTGTTGATCTTCATGAATACCTAATTTAATATTCTTGGAGAAAGCAGTATAGAATTTATCAAATTGTTCTTGATCTTCAGCAATTTCATTAAAAGTTTCAATCAATTTCTTAACAATATTCTTTCTAATAACCTTCAAGATCTTATTTTGTTGTAACATTTCTCTTGATAAGTTTAATGGTAAATCTTCAGAATCAACAACACCCTTAACGAATGATAACCATTCTGGAATTAATTCATCAGCATCATCAGTAATGAAAACACGACGAACGTATAACTTGATGTTGTTCTTCTTTCTCTTGGATTCAAAAGCATCAAATGGAGCTCTCTTTGGAACGAATAAAATAGCTCTGAATTCTAATTGACCTTCAACAGAGAAATGCTTAACGGCTAATGGATCTTCCCAATCATTAGAAATAGACTTGTAGAAAGCATTATATTCATCTTGAGTAATATCAGTTGGGTTTCTGGTCCATAATGGTTTAGTCTTGTTTAATTCTTCAGTTTCAGTAACTTGTTCCTTAACCTTCTTGGTCTTTTCCTTCTTTTCACCTTCTTCTTCGTCTTCAACTTCTTCCAATTTTGGTTTCTTGTCGTCACCTTCTTCAGCAACGGTTTCTTCTTCTTCAACTGGAACTTCCTTTTCAACTTCCTTGGTAACAACTAATTGAATTGGGTAAGCAACGAATTCAGAATGTTTCTTAACAACTTCCTTAATTCTCTTTTCTTCCAAGTATTCCAATTGATCTTCCTTTAAGAATAATCTTAAAACGGTACCACGACCTAATTTTTCATTGGATTCATCTAAAGTAATAGTGAATTTACCACCAGCATTAGATTCCCAAATATATTGTTCATCATCATTATGTTTAGAAATAACTTGAACATGATCAGCAACCAAGAAAAGGGAATAGAAACCAACACCGAATTGACCAATCATAGAAACATCAGCACCAGCAGATAAAGCTTCCATAAATGATTTAGTACCAGATTTAGCAATAGTACCTAAATTGTTAACTAAATCAGCCTTGGTCATACCAATACCAGAATCTCTAATTTCCAAAACCTTTTGATCTGGTCTTGGGGTGATTCTAATGAATAATTCTGGTTCAGTTTCTAATTTGGATGGATCAGATAAAGCTTCATATCTGATTTTATCTAAAGCATCAGAAGCATTTGAGATCAATTCTCTCAAGAAGATTTCCTTATTAGAATAAACAGTGTTAATAATTAAAGACATCAACTGAGAAATCTCAGCAGTGAATTCATGAGTTTCAACCTTAGCGTCAGACATGATTAAAATGATTTAATTATAAGTTTTGGGATTGATGGAAAGAAAGAAAAGAAAGAGAAGAAGGAAAATGAAAAATGAAAAATTTTTTGGATGTTCGTCGAAATCTCCCCTTTTTAAAATATTGCAAGATTGAATTTATTTGTTCGGCTGCAAAAACAAAAAAAAAAAAAAAAGAATCTTCCATAACCTTCTACCATTATTTACTATGTAAATTATTTTGTATACAAGTACACGACCTGATTCTATTGATATGGTTACAGCCATTCCAATCAATCCACCAGCTATCCTATGAGACTTATGAAAATTCTATAACATTCCATCTGACTACAAATACACGACCTATACAACACCTACTACTACTACTACAATATAATCACTTCTTCAATTTCAATTCCACAATCTATACATCTCTTCTTAATAATATTATCATTCAAATGTATAGGAGCAGACCAATCATGGACGTGTCGTTCACCAATACCTTGACCATTTCTTAATTTCCTAGTATATTCTTCAGCTCTTGTTTTCTTTCTCATTTCTCTCAATTCATCCTGATATTTCTTTTCCTTTCTCTTTAATCTTTGTTGTTCCCGTCTTTCCCATTCTTTATCTAATTCTTCAGGACCTCCCCATTTCTTCCAAGCATATTCTTCCACCTGATATCTTACAAATAATTGCATCCTACTATATCCATGAGGATTTGGTTTTTCAATCCTTGCTAATAATGAAGTATCTTTCAATTCAGGCTCGGTTAATAAATAATCTTCTTTACATTCAGTCTTAGTTAATAATGCATATTTCTCGGGTTTTTCTTTCACGCATTTTCGACACGCTCTAACATTGAAATTGGTATATAGATTCGGATCAATTTCTAATGAATTACAATCAAAACATCTAGGTGCATTATCTATATCTATAGGAGGAGGTAATTCTCGTATAATTTGTTGTTCTTGTTGTTTTTCTTTCCATTCTTCTAATGTTTGTTCATCTACACTACGCGTCTTTCCATCATCTTGAATAAACCCACCACGCGAATCTTGCATAGTAGCAAAATCATATTCAATATAATCCATCTTTCGAATTGGTGGAGGTTCAAATTTCTTGGATTTGCCAGCGTTGGAGTCTTGTATAGTTGTATTTTTATTTAATCGGACTACATCTTCAATCGGGTTAATATCAGCTGGTGCTGCTGTCAGTTGTGGTTGGCTCGAAGAATCCGGTTGTGAGGATGAATTACGTTGTTCGGATCGTCTAGCTTGTATTTCAATAGCTTTTAACCTATTCTGTTCAATTCTATTTCGTTGCTCATCAGTTAATTCGATCCTTGCTCTTTTGGAACTTGACCCCGGTTCAACAAATGATGATGTGATCTGAACTGGAGTGGTAACGATCTGACTAGGTATTCCTTTGGTGCTAATGGAAACTGGATTTCCTGTACCCTCTGATCTTGGATTAGAAATATTATTATTCGATTGCGCTAGTATACCACCATCTCGATGTTGCTTCTTCTGTAATCGTTCAGCTGCTCGTTTTCTATTTGCTTCCTAAATGTATTAAGTTAGTTGTAGTGCTCAAGGGAGTGTGTTGGTTGATTCTTTGTACTTACTATACGTCGTTTCTGTTCTTCAGTAAGTTGACCCCTTACAAAACTCATTCTATATATTGATAGTACTAATGATCAAAAGAAAATAAATGGGGGATCTATATCATTATCAATATTTAGATGACTGTGCGACATTATGCGATGGGGAGACATTTTTGATGTTTGTAAAATGTCTCCGTGGCTGCTAAAAAAGAGTTTAATCAAAGGGTACATGAAATATTCCTGTTGCAAAAAAATGAAAACTTCTTCTTCTTCTTCTTCTTCTTCTTGAGCAAGAAGAAATCAAGAAAGAATGAATGATTGGAATCATTCAATCAATCAATCTTCAATGAGGGAGTGGGATCAATCTATCATTGGCGAGAGAACATTCTCATCAAATAATTTGATATTAAACGTACGTGAATCAATCTCATTCAAACTGTTGTGGTTTCATAACGAAACAATTCTGGCAACAATTCAGGTGCCATTAAATTGAAATCCATAATTTGCAATACTAATTCATCCCGAGACGAAGCTAATAAGCATTTTAGGAAAGTCCGACAAACAATCAGACTGAGGGAACCACCCTAAGATGAAGAGTTAAAAAGATTGATTCGGTGCTTCAACCACCTCTACCAAAATTCAAATATCCACCATCTCCATTCAACTTCTTCTCCCACCACCACCAACATTCTATTTTAGGACCACTATCATCAGACTCCTCATCCTGCAACACCAACAGTCCAATTTAGGACCACTATCGTCAAATTGATGGCCTATCATAACTAACAGTCTAATTTCGGACACTGTCATCAAATTGCTTACTCACCAATACCAACAGTCTAAGGCAGGACCACCGTCATTCAACTTCCCCCACCACCACCACCGCCAAATCCAACCTGTATCAATTTACTTAGAGAGCAGCCCCTTCCCCCCAATATCATCAAATGTGGAACTGCTATAGATTTATATAAATAAATATCACGCATAGTCAGTTAGTATCAAATCCAACCTCCGCCATCGCCCTCAACTCCAACGTCCACCACTACTATCAACATTCCGAATTCTATCACATACCATTGAACCTCTTCATGGGCCACCAGAATTCTAATCACCACTCATTGAAATTATACATTGTCAAAATTCAAATCCTTACGTATTTCATGATAAAGCTCTTCCCTATTATTCCAACCTGGATTAAATCAAAACCTTCTTTCTTTGAAATTAAATTAAAATCCCTCACAAAAAACTACCCGTTGGTCAGACGGTCAATTAAATATGAAGGAGTTTACCCCGATCCATTTAAATCCAGTCCAAACTATGTCCAAATTGTATGATCATCAAGTCTCGATTTCTTTAATTGATTTATAATTGAATATAACTGCGGTTGAAATGTGCTTGATTTGAAATGAATGGCAAGTTCCCAGATGACCAACTTATATTAAGTAAAACCTTCATCCTCTGAAATCAGCTTGAACTCCATCACACAAAACTACCCGCTGGTCAGACAGTTAATCAAGTATAAAAGAATTTACCCCGATCCATTAAAAATCCAGTCCAACCTTCTCAAAATTGCATCATCATCAAGTCTTCATTTGCATGAGTTTTGAATGATTTGGAAATGTAGTAGATGTGTGTGGTTGATGTGTAGTTGATTGTGATAGAACGGAAAGTCCCCAGATGACCAACTTATATCCAGTCAAGACCTTCATCCTCTGAAAACAGACTAAAACTCCATCACAGATAAACCAACCATTGGTCAGGTGGTTAATTCAGTATGATTGGATTTACCCCGATCCCATGAAAATCCAGTCCAAACCGTCTCCAAATTGCATCATCATTAACTGTTGATTTCCATGGTTTTTCTATGATTTTTTTATGGTTTAGAAATATAAACGATGACGGATGCAATTTTAACTTCAAGGGAATAGTAGTATCATGGTTGTTTGTTGATGTAGGAGTATTAGCAGTAATGGAAGATTGATTGTTTTTGGAAGAACGGTTCAATTTGGTTTCTGAGATTTTTGATCTCTAGTTCTTTGGCGATTAATTTCATTTTCTTTCCAACAAGTTTCACACCCAAAATACTTTGGGATATTAAAAGACATAATTGGCTTTGATAGATTGATGAAGGTTGATGAGTTAGGGAAGAATTGGGGACATTAAGCTAGGCTTTTTGTTTGTGGACGGTAAAGAAGAAAACAAATAGATCTCAATTTTTTCCGCAATCTCATGGGTAAATTTTGGCTGCAAAATTTATCCAGTTACTGTGAAAACGAACACAAAAAAAAATCTAGACTTTCTGATATTAAAATTTGACACCAGAAACATCTACAAATAGGTTGACATTTGCGCTTTTACTAATATAATCGATATCATAAAACCTTATTCACTTATTATATTAATTCCATTCCTTCACTATCTAAGAGTATTAAACATGAAATTTAAAAACGTTGGCCACGTTTGTTTTATTGTTCAGTTTAATATTTCCAAAGGTGTTCCCCGACTTTGGTATCACGTGTTATTTCTTTGTTCATAAAGTATTGGCTTTAACTTATTAGTTTCAACACCATAGACCAACATAGACCACTTCCCACCAACATAGAAGTTAAGGGTATGGGCTACCCGTGTATTGGCCTTTCAATCAGAAAAGAAATAAGAAAATCATTTATTTTGTACATCAATTATTACATTTCCTTTAAAGTTACAAATATTATTTCAAATGGAGTAATGGAAACGTGTGTTTATATAAACACGATTTAGCAGATAATGAATTAATAGGGGCTCTTTCACGTAAAGCAGGAAACGTTGGCTGTTTCTGATGTAGGTAAACCAAGGGAGAGTAATTAGAAACAAAAAAAATGCACCCAGATTCCAAAACGCCATTGAGATACGTGACAAGAGCTTGATGCTAAATAAATCACAAACAAATTTCATACAAATTAAAAAAAAATTACAAAAACATTAATATCTCTAACAAAAATATTTGGATTCGTGGTAGAGATGTTAATGTTTTTGTAATTGTGTGAAATTTGTTGGAGATTTATTTGATATCAATCTCTTCCCAGATATCTCAATGGCTTTTTGGAATCTGAAATCACTTATTATTTGAGATCATCTTACACCATATGCCGATATAATGACTGAATTTCATGACAATAGGATTTTTTAATTCGTAAAGATATTACTGCTTTAAAATATTTTGCAACTTGTTAGTAAATGAATGTAAAAACGATTTTGTAAAGTGGGTGAGCTTTTTCGTCTACCAAGGATCCTTCGATAGTCGCGGCATTGCATGTTTTGCGACATTAAACAAATATGGGGGAGATGCTCTGTAGGAGAGACCAACATTTCATTGATTTATTCCTGTTGACTATAAACTCTGAACCTGAATCTAAGCGATGGTTTTTATCTGGAAAAGAGTTATTTATTTATAAAGGCACAAAAAAACAAACTAAATTATCAATACTATGTATTTAAAAGAGAATATAATCACTATATAAAACAAAACAAACAAAAAATCAAAAGAGCTGTATCAAAAAACAAACTTGAAAAAATGGATTATTAAAAAAGACAATGATGATGGGATAAGATTATGCATTTGAAGGTTCAACATTCCAAATATTTTCAGCATATTCATCAATACATCTATCACTAGAAAAGAATCCCATATTAGCAACACTCCAAACCGATTTCTTAACCCAACTATGTAAATGTTCTCTCCCGGATTCATTACTACCATAAACTTTTTCTAATTTCTTATGAGTTTCCAAAAATAAATCAAAATCATCAGTCACCAAATAATAATCCCCATGAACTCTAATACTATCAATCAAAGATTTAAATTCATCAGCAGGACCAAATACTTCCGATTCAATGGCTTTGAAAACAGCTTGTAAAGTTTCTGGAACTTGAACTCCTTCAAATACATGAGTATGTCTAATTTCTTCCACCGATTCAGCTAAATTACCAAAAAGGAAGATATTTTCTTCTCCAATTTCACGAGTAATTTCAACATTGGCACCATCAACAGTTCCAATAATTAATCCACCATTTAAGGCGAATTTCATATTGGAAGTACCCGAAGCTTCAGTTCCTGCGGTGGAAATATGATTGGATAAATCGGACCCAGGACAAATGATCTCTGCTTTTGATACATTATAATCAGGGACAAATACAACCTTTAATAAGTTTCCAATTTCTTTATCGGCATTAATAACTTCTCCAACTTTATTAATCAAGTGGATAATGGTTTTAGCCATATAATAACCAGGAGCAGCTTTACCACCAAAAATAGATGCTTTAGGAATATAATAATTCTTCTTGATATCTTCAACAGAAAGACCTTGAGATAATAATTCTTTAATATGTAAATATCTATAGATAACAGCAAAGATATTCAATTGTTGTCTCTTATATTCATGAATTCTTTTAACTTGAACATCAAATAAAACACTTGGATCAACATCAATACCAGTTTCTTCTTTAATCAAAGTAGCAAGACGACGTTTATTATGGAATTTAATTGCATGCCATTCTTTCAAAAAAGCTTCATCATCAACAAATTGTTCCAATTGTTTTAATTTACCTAAATTAGTTAAATATTCATAATTTGGATCATTTAATTTTTGAGCAATCAATTCGGCTAATTTAGGATTAGCTTGTCTTAACCAACGTCTTGGAGTAATACCATTAGTAACATTAGTGAATTTATCTTCACCAAACACTTTAACAAAATCTTTAAAGATGGTAGTTTTAATTAATTCCGAATGTAATTCAGCAACCCCATTAACTTTATGAGAACCCACAATGGCTAAATAAGCCATTCTAACTGATTTTGGATTTTCATCAATTAAAGAAACACTACGAATCAAAGCACGATCTCCAGGGAATTTTTGTTCAACATATTTCAAAAAATAGAAATTAATTTCATAAATGATTTCTAAATGTCTTGGTAATAATTTCCCAACTAAATCAACTGGCCATTTTTCTAAAGCCTCAGACATAACCGTATGATTAGTATAAGCAAAAACACTAGTTACAATTGACCAAGCTTCATTCCATTCCAATCCTTCTAAATCAACTAAAATTCTTTGTAATTCAACCACAGCTAAAGTTGGATGAGTATCATTTAATTGAATAGCAACTTGATCGGGGAATTTTTTCCAATTTGATTTATGATTTTTTTTAAATCTACGAACAATATCATGCAATGAAGCAGCTACCCAAAAATATTGTTGTTTTAATCTTAATTCTTTCCCACTTTCAAAATTATCATTTGGATACAAAACAGAAGTAATTGATTCAGCTCTTTGTTGAGCAGCAACTGATTGTTGATAATCACCGGCATTAAATTTCGTGAAATCGAATTCTTCAGTTGGTTTAGCATTCCATAATCTTAAATTATTGGTATTACTAGTATTATAACCGGGGATGGGGAAATCAGCAGCAACAGCTAAAACACGTTCACCACCATTCCAATTTTTTTTAACTTTACCAGTATTTGGATCATGTTCTTCATAAACATATCCATAAAAATCAACGGGGATTTGAATTTCATTTCTATCTAAAACCCAAGGATTTGAATATTTTAACCAATAATCAGGAGTTTCAATTTGATAACCATCAATAATTTTTTGTTTAAAAATCCCATATTGATAATTTAAACCATAACCCCAACCAGAATAATTTTTGGAAGATAAAGAATCAATAAAACAAGCAGCTAATCTACCTAAACCACCATTACCTAAAGCAGCATCTGGTTCTTGTTCTAAAACATCTTCTAAATTGAAACCCAATTCAGCTAATGATTTCTTGGTGTTTGTTTCAGATTTCAAATTGATTAAACTATTATCCATAGCTCTACCCATTAAAAATTCTAAAGAAAGATAATAAACTCTTTTACCATCTTGAATAGTTTGTTTTTGTTGAGTATTAGCCCAATCAATTAATAAAGCATCTCTAATGGTATTAGCAGCTGCTTGATAAGCGGCTAAATTATCACAATTATACATTGATCTACCTAAAGAAGTTTCAACATGTTTAACAAATTGTTCTTCAAAAATGTCTTTATCATCAACAATTGATTTAATTGTTCTTTGTTCATTTTGTTGTTTCTTTCTTTGAGAATCCAAAATATTTAATTGAGAATATTTATACCAAATATGTTTAGCTGATTCAGGAATTGTTGCATCTAATGCAATAATTTGATTAGGAGTAAAACCAGTATTGGTTCTTTTTAATTTTGGTTGTGGTAAAGTTGATGGAGTTAAATAATCACCCATTGTTACTGTTGGTTGCTCTAAAAGGTTCTATAAAAAGGGGGGGGTAGAAAGGTTGGTAGGTCAATTAGATAGTGTGATTGTAATAAGAGAAAGAAGAAAGAAAAAGAAGAAAGAAAAAGAGAAAAGAAGAAAATTGGAAAAATTGAAAATTAGAAAAAAATCATGCAATCCTTTTATACCTTTTATATATAATTTATGTTCAATTGAATTAGAAACACGGAGGTGGTGGGAAGAATTAGATGTTGTAATTTAAATTAAATTATTTTTTAATGAATGGGATTTTGCGAAACAATTTTTTTAATGTAATAATAATAATTAATGGATTTAAAAAATAATCATTCTCTAAAAACTTCTAAGGGGGTGAAATGCATAAAATGGAAAATTCATAAGAATACTACTGAAAAAAAGAGACAGACATGGCCGTGATTAGTTTGGTGATGGATTAAATCTAAGTCAAGAAAATACAAAACATTATTAAGTTTAAAGAAAAAAATATTTTCATCAGAACATGTGTATTAATTGTGGCTAGGTACATCTCAGTTGACAAGTACTGACAAAATAACAACTCAAACTTCTTAGGTTTATCTTGTTATCTTTTTACAAGGGGGGAGTGGGATCCCCATCAAGGAGTTTTCGGTATCGTGGTTTATGTTTTTGTGTTGATTAAAATATTTTATTTTTTATGCACTACCATATTTCCATTCTATTGTCTTTTATGCTGCGTCCTGGGTTCTACAGGTTATGTGGTTTCAAAAAAAAAAGGGACAAAACCTGTAATTCAGATCTAAGTTTTGCATGCTTAAGCGATCTTTATAAATCTCATAATAATTGTGTAGTTGTCGTGGTGAAGTGGGGAATTCTTGATTGATTAGTTTTTTTAAAACTAAAGATCAAAAAGGAGGGGCAGAAAGAATGAAGTGGTATGACTCAGTTCTCGGACAAATATGGAAGAGAAGAAAAAAAATAAAAATAATAAATGATGAGATTAGAGAAATATGAAACCACTGAAACCCAAATGAACTGAAAAATTTGCCATCAAATTTGGTCAATCCAATTGCATGATTTACTTGCATGCAAACAATAAGTCCTATATTAAATTAATATGACACACACACACACACAATTTGTATCCTTCTCTGTTGTTGTTCCTGATACCGAGTCAGTCCAACATTTACTTTCAATTGATCTCAATTGAATCACGGTGCTTATCTTCCGTATTGACATTAGCCTTTTATCAAGAAGTCATTGTGTCCTAGTAGTAGACATGACTACATTGATTTGTGGCTATGAATGATTGAGTCGCTGAAGTGGGGAACCAACATATAAACATGAAATTCTGGTCTTATTGTTCTCTATAATTTATATTTTGTTTTGTGTCAAGCGTAGTTTCTTCAATTGACCTCTTGAGATTTCTATCACTACCGGAGCCGGATCAATTTTATGAAATCCCTCGGGATTTAGACTCAATTGATACGTCGATTGCAATTGTATGTTGATAGTTACAAGTTGCAACAACCATTGACTTTTTTATTTTTCAACACTTTTTGTGATCTGTCGTCATTTAGTGGGATTCTCGCTTAACAAATATGCAAAAGTGGGCTTAAAAGATCACAGGAACAAGATTCGCAATCATTGACCAATAGAGATTAACTAGCCGTCTTAATTTAGACGACAAAGATTCGTGAAGCTTATACGACATGCAACAATTCAATCCAACATGATTGGGTCATTCAAACCAAAGCCATCACATTAGAAAGGCCATGGGCAACGAAGCACATACATCCAGTGCCTCCTAGAAAATTTTAGTGAATTTTTGGTTCAATTATAAGTCAAAAGAGAAACTCTTTCAATTTTCATCGTTCCTAATAATCATACTCAATTGCAAAATTTCATAATCCATTAATTAATAGAATATATGAAGGTTGCAATGACTAGCATTAACCCACATAGCCGAATCTATAGATTCTGCAGGAGATGGCAGTTTACAGTTTGGACATATCCATACACCATCGTCTAGACAGTACTTTGCTTGTTTTATGTGTCAATGAAATAGAAGTAGGTATGACTTTTGCTTGGTTTTGTGTGTCAATCGAAGAGTAGAATAGTCGATCGCAGAATTAGACGGGATTTCCATGCATGGATGTCGATGGTCTCTCTCACATATATATTTTCTCTATATTTCTACTACCTTATGCTTACCCGATAGTAATTATAAGGCCACTTTTTATACCTAATCTCTCGGCCGCTTATGATTTCTGAGACTCTAAGAACTACATGTATCATTGGATTTGTTTAGAATTACACGCCATACGTTTATTATTTTTCATACTGAAAAATGTTCCATTACAATTCTTTGTCAAAATACCGTCATGATTTGACTCTTATATGAATCAATCCATATGGTGATATGAGGTGAGTCGTAGGTAAATGGATGTGGTTGTATATTGTCTACCACAAAAGGTTCCCACAATATTGTCCTTTGAACCAAATCAAGAAGAAGAAGAATAGAAGGAAAAAAAAAAACCTTAGATTTTTCATTCGCATAATAAATCAAATGTGTGCCAACCCATCATCAGTTAACAAGGCATTCACTTTAAACAAACACGCATAATAACTATTTTCAAATCCAACACTAGCTATTACTACTTTATTCATTAATAGATTTTTACACTCCCACCAAATTGTTTCCATCAATTAATTACATCAAATGTCAATGCAAGATATTAAATATAGACAATTTCAAGCCCATGAAAACACCTATATCTCCTCCTTCTCCATAATCGAAAACAGTAACTTCATCTTAACAGCCGGAGGCCGAGATTCCACCATCAGATTACATTCCCTCACCGAAGATGCATCCACCTCAATTATCGTTCGAGAAGCCCCCCAAAATAAAAATTATTCAATAGTAGATTCATCAGATATGTGTATTGGTAGTATGGATGACAAGATTGAGATATTCGATTTAGCCAAAACCACCCCAGTACGAATCTTGGATAATACCCCTAATGACCCGACTCATAATCGAACTAATTTTGTTATTGATGCCAAAATCTTGAATAAGAATATGTTGGTTACTTGTGGGAACAATCATACGATGAATATGTTTGATATAAGAATGAATGTAGTCCATGGCACTAATGGACCATTTACTTCAATAGCATTAGGTGAGAGACTGTTATATAGTATTGGATATCATGGATATAATATTTGTTGTTCTGGTGAAGATGGAAGAATATATACTATGGATTTAAGAAATTCAGAAGTTATATGTGATCAAGTTTCAAATTATCCAATCTTGAAAATACATCAATATCCTAATGATTTAACATTACTGTTTGATTTATATGGACAAGTGAGATTATTTAATAATAGATCGGGTTTAACTTCATGTAGTTATAATATTAATGAACCCGTAAGGAGATTAACTCATACTTTTGATTTACAAATGATTCCCGAAAGAAATTGTATTATAAATAGTACAAATATTGGTGAGATTCAATTTTATTCGGTAAATAAAGATAGAACTCAAGTCAGGAAGAGAACAACATTGAAAGCGGTAGTAGATCAGAATCAAATAAGTACCAATTACTTAAATGGTATGAAATTTGATCCTGTTGAAAATAGAGTTATTGCATCTGGTGGAACTGGAATCATTCATGTTTGGGATAATGTTTTTGGTTGAGTCAATAAATTTCATGTTTATTGTATTTCGCGTGTCAAAGGAGAACGAAAAAAAAACATCTCCGAAATTTTTCATTATTTTCAAACAACAAATTATCTTTATCATTCACATCATCATCATCGATTGATAAACAACGAAAATGTCAGATGATCAATTCCCTCCAACAACAGTTGTCCTAGCTAAAGTAAAAGGATATCCCGCTTGGCCAGCAATGGTACTTGAAGAATCCAAATTACCCGATCATATCCTTTCCAAAAAACCAAAAACCAAATCATCATCATCCCTGACAACCCCATCATCACCAAAGAAAAAATCAACAATTCCAGCACATATCCTACCAGTACGGTTTTTCAGTGATGATACCTATATTTGGATAAACTCTCATGATATAAAATTATTAACCAAAGATGCAATTCAGAATTTTTTCACCGATAGTAATAAAAAAAGAAGAAGAGATAATTTATTACAAAAAGCATATGAATTAGCGAATGATCCACCCGATATGGAATTGTTTATTCAATATGGTTCAAGAGCAGCTCCACCCACCCCTGAACCAGAACCAGAACCAGTGGAAGAAGAGGAAGAAGAAGAAGAAGTAGAGGTTGATGAAACACCTAAGAAGAGAAAGAAACCGGGTCCAAAACCAAAGGAAAAGGGAAAAGCAGGTCCAAAGCCAAAGGACAAGGCTAAGCCAGGTCCAAAGCCAAAGGGAAAGGCTAAACCAGGTCCAAAACCAAAGCAAACCCCAGTTGTTGATCCTAAAAAAATCGAAGCAGACAGAAAGAAACAAGAAGAAAAGAAATTATTATCAGAATATGATGATGATTGGGGATTAGAATTAGTTGAATATGATTCGAAATCCGGTAATTATATCTTTGATTCTAAACGAGAACAAATTGAATTCTTTAATGAATTACCTGATTCAATTACAATACAAACCAATCTTGAAAAATTATCGCATAAATTCCAACAAATTGAACAAAAATTGATTCCGTTGTTATTATTATTATCTGATGATGATGAAGGGGTTGATGAGCTGGATGTACTTACTCAATTGAAATTATTGGATGCATTATTGAATTCACTTCCAAAGAGTGTGATTAGCAAGAGTAAGATATTACGTGCATTGATTTTAACAAAACGGAAAGGTAGTGGTGAGTTTGGACAAGTAAAACAACGAATTGATAAGATATTAAAGAAATTGGATATTGAAGTTCGAGAAAATACTGCGGAAGAATTGATTTCTCAAGAAAGTAAAGCCGCGACTCCTGATATTAAAGATGAAGTGAAGGTGGTTGATAGAAATGAGAATGGGATAAAAGAGGAAACAAAAGATGATGGACATGAGGAATCTAAGGAAGATGTCAAGGATGAATCAAAATAGACCCCACTAGGCTACATTCTCTCTTTTTATGTTATTTGTGTATATTAGTAAATGTAATATGTAAGAATCAAAAACGAAACTTTTCAATAAAGTTGAAATTTGACAGAGAGGCTCGTAAATATTTTCTATCAGTTGTCAATTAGTCTTACTTTAGATTTAATAATAGACACGAATTTTTCATTCAATGTAGAGATCCTTTGTAATGTCAACATCGATCAACTTATCCTGTCGCGTTAGACTGACGAATAGAGAGAGGGACCCCTACAATAAAATGTCCCTTCTCTTAAACTTGCAATATTTATTCAAAAACGCATCTTAAATTCCTGGTGTGAGTAAATTTCAGTCTGATTAAGTAAATTTCATATTTCCCGCCGCACTTACCCAAAATTGATCACGCATTTTTTTTGTTTTACAAATTGAAAGAGAGTTGAAAAAATAAAAGTTAAAAAAAGGGGAGGAGACAGCGAATTTTTTACTTTTCAAACATTTTTTACTTTCAACATCGCCAACCAGCATCATTTCCAAAACCTTCTAGAACTCGACGTTGGATCATATATTCTGAAATGCTTCAATTGGGTCAGTTTATAAGTTAATGTTTTAAAAGTCATATAAAATTAAAATAATCGTATATGGCCATCCGTAAGATTTGAAATTTAAACCATAGAAAAAAAAAATTTTCTTCAAGGTGTGTCCTTGTAGTAGTCCGTTCATCCTCCTGTTCCTCCCCCAATTTAGGAAATTGTTGACCGAACGCTTTAATTTCCTCTTTTGGATTTTTTTTTTTTTTTTTTGGCTCCTACCTTTTTCTCTCTCTCTCTCTTGGTCTGTTTAATAAACAATCAAATAAAGTAGTGGGATTATCACTGAACTTTGTATTACCTTAAATCTATATATAACACGAAAAGTAAGTATTTTAATCTAAAAGATTAATTCGAGTATTTGAACCTTTTGGAAGATTTGAAAAACGGAAGTTAACAGTAAGAATTTTCGACAACTTTCATAACAAACAAAACAAACAAACAACCCGTTGACCCTTTAGAGTTTCCCTATAAGCAGGTTTATAAAGAAAAGGGGAGTGTATCTTGACTAAATAATAAACCACGCCAAGCAGGTGATAGTCAATTTTTTCCAGAAGCCTAAGTAGATAAAAAAACTCGGATAAATATCTTTCTTAATCAGGACGGCAACAGTTTACTAACCATGACTTTCCCTAGAATGTCAAGTGCATCTGATCCAAAATTAGAAGATCAACAATATGAACAAGCAGGAGCCAATGGATTAAACCAAGGACCTAATTCTGCCGGTGCTGGTTCTGTTGGACCAGATGATGATGATGATGATGATGGACCATCAAGTGGTAAAACTCAAAAAGAAAGAAGAAAAATTGAAATTAAATTTATTCAAGATAAATCAAGACGTCATATTACTTTTTCAAAAAGAAAAGCAGGAATCATGAAAAAAGCTTATGAATTATCAGTATTAACAGGTACTCAAGTTTTATTATTAGTTGTTTCTGAAACTGGATTAGTTTATACTTTTACAACCCCAAAATTACAACCATTAGTTACGAAATCTGAAGGGAAAAATTTAATTCAAGCATGTTTAAATGCCCCAGAAGAAGGACTTGGTGATGATCAAGGTGATCAAAGTGATGGTAATAATTCTGCCGATTCTCCTGATCAATCGCCAGCTCCTCCAAATAATATCCAACAAGCTCAACAACAACAACAAGCAGCTGCTGCCGCTGCTGCCGCTCAAGCCCATCATGTTCAACAACAACAACAGGTACAAGCTCATGCACAACAATTACCTCCAGGTGCTCATATAGGTCATGGTATGCCATATCCTCCAGGACAACAACAACAACAGCCACAACCAGGGATGGCAGGTATGCCACCTGGTAATTATGGGGATAGTTCACAAGTGTATCAACAATATTTTTCAAATATGCAAAATAGCAATATGCCAAATCAACAACAATATCAATAAAGAGAGAGTAGTGGGTGACATTTGTATTTTTGTGTTTTGGTGTGAGAGGAAGAGATGATTGTTTTGGTTTATTTGTAATTCTATTTGAAACTTTGTATATTAAGAAATTCCTGTAAATTCTTCAATGATAGAGATGGGAGGGAGATTTGGATGGGTGGAGAGAGAAGCTCTTTGATAAATCGGACCCTGGGGTTTTTGATTTATTTAATCTCACATTGAATTTTATATTTTTTTGTACTTGTTTATGTTCTTGAACTTTTTTTTGTTTTAAATTTGTTATTAGTATTATTATATGCTTATACTATATATTTATTATTCTTAGTAGTAGTAATATAGAAGTATCTAGTTTTTGTTTATATTTATATATATCTTTTGTAGTTATAGCTTCATCTACTGTAATTTGGATTTGTTTTTTCTTGTTGATCAAAATTGAGAAAAATCTTTTTTGCAGCCTTTCCATAAATGGATATCAAAGCAACCACCACCCAATTAGGAAACCAGATGAAACGGGGAATTAATTACCCTGATAAGATGAGAAGTGGTTTTCATTCCACAAAATGACTACACCACCAATAATAAAAATATGTTATCTTATGGGGAATACTGGTGAAATGGAATGATACATCTATTCAAACTGATGATTATTGATTCTCTGTTTATTTAGTTGTCAGTATGCAGCTATTATAACAATAAGACAATATGCCCAATGTAGTAGTTCCAAATGCGCTGAAACTGATACAAAATGGGAATCAGATCTCCAGTTTTCATTGTAGAGTTCAGTCCTTACTAAGAATGAAAAGGACCATTAATAAGAAATAATTAGAGCAAATGACGGGGGATGTTATGACCATGCTATGATAAGCTGTTGAGTCCTTAGCAACTAGAAGGCGGTCTCTGATAGTGACCTTGGCTTGTTGTTTATTAAGCTTGTTCGTTAGGTTAGTAGCTGGACGTCTCGGCATTGCCAATATTTCCTTCAGCTTACGGATTGGGCCATGTCACGAAGTTGTCCTTGCTTAGTAGGGAATAGATACTTGTAAATCCGACACAGAATACTGGAACCCAGGAATAGAAAGAGAACAAAAAGAGTAGCAAATTGTAAAAAATGTTGCTCGGAAATGTTTATAGAGTTCAGAGATTAGATGAACTAGCATATCTATGAAAGAATGGGTGGAACAGGTATTCCTAGATTAATTGTGCCTTTATCAGATGAGCATCAAATGGGTATCTTCCATTTTATTGTCCCTATAGTCACATCGGTTAGAGTGATGCTAACGATAGCTTCAAAATATACTATAGCAGGAGCTCAAAAGGAAACTTCTTGATTATTTGTAGCAAGATCTAGCTCAGAAATTTACAGAATTTTCAGCGCACAAGACAAAAGAGGGGCTGGCGTATACTAAATGTATTGAAGGTTTCAATATGGGAGGAGCTTCTGACAGCTTTTAAACCTCTTATAAGTCACTTGCTTCTAAAAGCGTGTATTTCGTATTTGGGTCATATAAATATACATTCTACACAAAAACATCATATTGGATATGTGGATGTATTGTTTGGCGGGATACTACATATTCGGAATGACTCCCGAGGTATATAAGTCATTTTTTAACACACTTCAAAAACTCTAACTTTTTTCTTTTTTCAATCAAAAAATATTAATCTCCATCCAATCCAAATGGGAATCCCCCCACAATAGTGGGGGAGGAGGTGTTTGCGGATAAGTCTAGAAGGCGAAACCACCCTACATGATAATTTTTTATAAGGGTAATATACTCCTTACCAACATGTTAGAAAGAAGTTTTTTAGAACGGTTATTGGTGGAAATTGGCAAAATTAAAGTTTATCCGAAATTAAAGTTTTTTGGCGTATTTCCGGGGCTAATTCAGGCATTATACATTAAATTCTTTTAGTCAGATTGCCAACAACAATCTTACAGACGAATGCCTCACCTACCAAAAAAAAGTGCTACGTTGCATGATGTCACAGTAAATATAAATAAAATAGATGCAAGAATAAAATAGTATTCTTACAAAACATGTAGGTCTAGGCTTGGGTAAGTTTTACGTAAATGCAAACGTTTTCGTTTGTTTGGGGAATGATATTTATAAATTATAACCAACTGTACGTCGACGCTTGCGGGCTATTCATTCAAAAACCTGTCATTTTTTGGAACTAAAACTTTTTTCCTTCCCCTCTGTGAGTAGAGAGATAAAGGGCGAGTGCTGTTTTTGTAAAAAGCGCCTTATAAAATATATAAAGCCTGCTATTATTGGATGATTCTTGAGCCATCGATAATAATATATTCGCAGATAGAGTGAGAGAAAAAATTATTCCCTTTAGGTCATGAAACTTGGGGCATAGCAAACAATTTTATTTTTCTTACAACTAACGGTCATGCGCTCGAGGAGGAGCTCAAGTTTGTAGATAATAATAAATGTTAAGCATCGTATGAGTTACAGAAGGGTGTAGGGGGGTGTTGCTTCGGTGATCTAATATCGTTATACTTTAACGAGAAGTTTGACAAACAAACGGACGGCTTTGGTGTACTTGTTGAATGGGGTTTTGTCCAAGCAAAGAGTTCTGGAGTTCTTTTTTCTGCCATTCTTTTGCAAAATAGAACAATCGAATTTTTGGCTGTGAAAAAAGCCAAATAATATTTTTGTGAAATGTGTTAAAAATCTTATTGTTCCACTCCACTTTTTTTTCCATTTTTGAGTCACTTATGAATTTTTAGTACATGATGAAGTTGAAACAACACTAGTCATTAGTAAGCTAACTGAATGGTCATATGAACCCTGTAATTGAAAAAGAAAATTTAGTGTTATTTTTCATAAAATAAATACATTTCTCTCAATAGCAAATTTAATTTATAGAAACTCCGGAAAACCATTTTACAGAAACTCACACAAAATTTATTTTTTTATGAAGTTTGACTTCCAAATTAAATTACTTTTAACAAAACAATGTTTACTAATGAATATTATTTAACAATGTAAGGTATATAATATATAATAAATCCACAATTCTTCATTTGTCTCCTTTTTCATTTCAAATTCTTTTCCTCTTTCCTTTCCTCTTTCCCAATAAATTTATATTCCATTTTTACATTTTTATTTTTCCTTAAAATTACAATTTTTTTCTTGGTTAATCCGTGGAACATTTAATTATAGTTTACTTAATTACACTAAAAAAAAACTAAAGAGAAAATCATACCACTTATAATTTCCATTTTGTTAGAGACACTCACTTAAATTACAATTTTTATTTATACATTAACAACTACCACTTAGTCATTTTATTTGTTTAGTTATTTTTGCAAAAGAAGAAGTATCTAAAGTTCATTAAAGAATATTTGAATGAAGAGATTGTATTAAGACAGCAACTCATAACCATTTCCACAAGACCCTTTCCGAAGAAAAAAAAGCTAATTAACTAAATTATTTAAATACCCCTACAGTCCCCATCTCCCCTCCATTCCACCAAACAAAAAAAGAATAAGTTGTATCTTTATTTATTTATTAGAAAGACAGAGAGATCCCCCCCCTTTTTAGAGAATAGACTTATAAAAACAACTATACAACTACCTATCAACCTCCCCCTATACTCACTCATCATAGACAAATCAGAACCCCTGTTCCAAGAAAATCAATCATTCTTTTTTTTCAATTGCTAGAAAATATATCATTATAAGAAAAAAACGCACCAGATCTTAATACAACGCATATAGTGCAAAAATATATATACCAACGATGATGACGTTAAACGAATTCAATAAGAATAATACACCCGATAGACAACAACCGCAAAGACCAATACTTCAATCCTCACCACCATCATCTTCACTGTCTCTGTTTGCTGACTATACAACAACAACTTCCCAATCTCAACAATTTCCGCAATCCTCCACCAATTTTATGCGCATGGCCAGTGGTAGTGGAACATCAAAACCAATGGCATCTGCAAGTATTTGGAATTATTCAAATGCAGCACATAGAAGACATTCATCAATCGATCCAAGTATTTGGTCGTCATCAGCATCCTCGAATACCGGGGGATTGCCTTCATCACTGAATATTTGGTCAACCCTGACTACTTCACCACAACAGCAACAGCCCCAACAAGGAACGGAAAATTATACTGCAGGTTTGACAACTAGTAATCGTTCCTCTCTGATTGCTGGATATTCACCGCCACCTCCAGGTATGAATACTAGTAGTGCCGGGACTACTGCTACATTTGAAGAAAATGAATATCCTAATGTATCACCTACCCAATTATTTGATCCAGTTCGTAGGCATTCATTTACTGACGGATACACTACTGGCAGTGGTGTCACCACTAACGAAAGCACATTACAATTAGTTGATGATTATTTTGAAACTGATCCTCATGAACGAGTTAAAGTTACATTACAATTATTGAATGAACGATTTTTTGATGAAGAAAAATATCTTGGTGATGCTTATCAATTACCCAAATTCCCCATTGAATCCTCATTACGTAATTATCAATTGATTTTAGTTGGATTTAAAGCCGGTAGAATTGATGTGTTTTATTTACCTACTAGTCCTACACCTTTAGAATTGATGAATTTAAAAGTTGGTGATTTGGTTATTGTTGAAGCTGATCGAGGTCGGGATTTGGGAAAAGTTTTCAAGATGAATATTTCAATTGATGAAGCTAGATTATTGAAGTTGTTACAATTTCAAGAACAGCAAGCTGCTTTGAATGAACATGAGAATATTTTGGATGATTTATCCGTGAAGAATATGTCTGAACAAACTGGTGGTAATAATAATGTTGCTCCTCCCACATTACATTTCCCAAAATCAATTATTTCATTAGCTCAACCAAATGAAATTATTCAAATTTTGAATAAGAAACAAGATGAAGAAAAGGCTTGTAGATTATGTTTGGCAAAGATTGCTAATGCAACTAGTAATCAATTGTTAAATTCTGCCACTCCAAGTACAACTACTCAAGACTTATTACAAATGAAATTAATTGATGCTGAATATCAATTTGATCGTAAGAAGTTGATTTTTTATTATTCAACCTCAAAACGTATTGATTTTAGAGACTTGGTGAGGGAATTATTTAGAATTTATAAAACTAGAATTTGGATGTGTGCAGTTATTGGATTACCTTATAATATTTCCAGGAAATCAGTTAGTCCATTATCTGGAAATGCATTTACAAATCCATTTACCCAACCACAACAACAGCAACAACAGCAACAGCAGCAACCAATTCAAACTCAACAACCACAATTGATGAATGCTGGCCCTCCTCCTATTCAACAACAACAACAACAGCCGCCATTCAGGTTCGAAAGAAGATTGAGCTATCAACCTCCACCCACCTTTCAACAACAATCGTATATGCCACCTCCACAACAAATGCAACAGATGCAACAACAGCAACAGGTTCCTGTATCGTTTAGACAAGAGAATATGGCACCTAGAAGATTTTCCATTGATTCAAGACAATCAATGCCACAATATTCATTTGGTGGAGGACAAGCACCACAACAACAGTTACAACAACCACTTCAAACTATTCCACAACAACAATTATTTGCACCTGATTTCCAATTACCTTCAAGATTAAGATCTCAAGATCATACTACTAGAAATGGAAATGAAAAAGATGAAGATGATGTTGGATTGAATAATAATTCAGGTGAAGCTTTTGTTTTAAAATCATTAGTTGATTCAATTAATCATTAGAGAGATGTTTTTATTATTACTTAATTATTATTTTGATTGGTTTTATAGATATGGACACACATACACACAATATTTTTGTTTGATTTTTTACACATTATATGATACAAATGCCAACAACTACAACTACAAACTGGACTTTTTAGATGAGATTTATATATACAGATGATACACATGAAAGAAAAAGAGAGAGATTATAAAATATATTATATTATACAATTGGGACGTTTTTATTCTTACTTTTACTTGTTACTTTTTATAGGAACCTTTATATATTATGTTTAGAAAAAATTATTTAAATGATAAATATGATAAACTGTTTGATATTATAGAAATAACTATATAAAGATACTATATGTAGGACGACTCCTTTAGAAAACACCCCATTTCCAAATGGATTCATCAGGATTGATCAATTCATTATCTTTAGAATCATAACTCAATCCAACAGCAACAGCAAGAGTTTGAAGATAGAAAAAGAAATCACCCCAATTGAAACCAGTCTTTTCATGTTTTTCTTTCAATTGTTTCATAGCTTCTTCTGGAGTAAGTTTAGTCCCAACTTCTAACTTAACATTATGATTCTTTTCATATCTTTCAATAACTTCCCTAAAAGAAACATCACCCGATTTAACCCTAATTTGATCAGGAAGTTTCTCAACTGGTGTAGTTGCAGTTGCAATCGCGATATATCCAATATCTTCAACCCTAGTAAATGGGAAAGTGGTATCTAAATCACCAATTTGTAAATAGGTATTAGTCTCCTTATCAATTCCAATATGAGGAACAAATTCATATAAATATAATCCATCTTCAGCAAACCAATTAGTAACAATATCAACCACCTTAATCCCACCAATAGCTCTTACATTTTCACTATGATCATATTTCATATGTAAAATATCAGGAATATATTGTCTAGCAAGCAAAATATCAATTCCAAATTGTGAAGGAATAAATAATTTTGGTTTAACTTTTTCAAGAACTTTTTCAACAATAGTTAATAAAGCAGGGTTTGGATTAAGATATTCAATAATAACATCAACCCCGGCCAATTCTTGCGAGATTGAATCAACGGTGTCTTCAGTAAGTTCAGATTTAATGTATTTAATACGATCAGTTGATTCTCTGTCTTGTCTTGAGAATGCCTTGACGGGGAATTGGATCTTGTCATCGAATTTACCAGAATTGATGGCTTCGATGGTTGGTTTACCTAATGAGCCTGAAAGACCGAGGATTGCAATTGAAACTTTTGACATGATTGAGAGTGTTATTTGTAGCTGTGTATGGATTAAATCAATGATTATTGATATTGATGAGAGATAGAGTTAAGACGAAATAAGAGAAGAGGACTATGGGGTCATATTTATATTCTTATCCTGATCTGATCTGTTGGATATGAGCCAACTTTGTTGAGTTGGAGAATTATTGATTACTAATTTTCTTATTCATACATAAAGTTTTCTTGTCAAAAAGCTTAATAACTGTTTAGTCAAATTCAGATCAGATTCTTAGAAAATTGTGGAAAAATTGAAATTTTTTTTTTGTCAGCAAATTACGCAAATTACGTAAATTACGTAAGATGAATAAACATTCTTGTCGTTACAAGAAAAAGCGTAATATCACAAAGTCTTGACACTTTGGAACTAACCATTCATGTTGGTTAATTCTCTTGATTTTAATTATTAATCATCTGTAAACATATTACTAAAGTTTAAAAAACGTTCCAATAAGTTTTACCGCCCGAATATTCCACCAATCCGGGGCTCCCATTTAGAGATTGATAAATTGTAGAAATAAACTCAAACATCGGATAATCAATTATCCCTATGTCTCCACTCTCGCACCTCACTCATATTTCTATTAGTAATACTGAGGATAAAAAATGAAGTCCCCCCACACAAATTCATGCGGAAAATGATTCTGGTGAGATTCTTGGCAAGTAGTTAATCCAGTTTCTACATCAAAAGGTTTTAGTATACGGATTTATCTCTCCATGAGAAATTTGTGTTGTTTGGACGGTTTCTTAGTACTCCTTTAAATTTGATACATTCAATGGAGTATCTCTTGATTTTGGACGGAATTCCAATCTTGTCGATTATAGTTGTACTTTTCCGCTTTTTAACTTTCCAAGAAAAGTGCCCAGAAATTATTCACGGAAATTCATCCCTCTCCTGGCTGGGATTTTTCTCGAAGTATCCCTAGGTTTTACCCTCCAAAGATAGGTCGAAGTTTCTAGGAAGAAGTCTAGCGCACACGTTAGTATTCCAACTTCAAAAATTCAAAGGGGAGTTGGAATTTGAGATAACTTATTGGTACTACTATGTCGAATCACCATTTCTTGAGGACGTGACAATGCGATATGTTAGAAACAGCACGCCCTCATTATATTACTGGCCCCTATTGAAATATCATTCCATTTAATCTTCAATTCGGCAGGATTTTCTGGCACGTGATAATGGCATGAATATCACGTTTCCGTAAAATCGAACAAGTTATCCAACATTCTCTTTTAAGCACACTAGAAGTATTGGAGAAAGTTTTGATTTGGATAATATATAGATTGGAAGAATATACTAAGCACAATTATTCTGTTATTGGTTTTTCCTATTTAAATTGTAAAATATTTTGACTAAAATTGTCTGAAGAAAAGCTGCAAAAGTTTTTTTCAAAAGGCTGCAAAAATTTGATTATTCTGTAACTATTCAATCAATAATGGGTTAAACCACCTGATGCTTCCCTTGTGTTTATGCAATAGTATTACCTTTAGACCAACTAGTCGATTGGCTTCATTGATTCTTTAGTAACCAAGCACCCAATTCTCTATCCAGTCTTTTGGATCTCTTTCATATTTGAAAAATCTACCCAATCTCCTTTTTTAGGTATAAATTGGGGAGAATTCTACCGTGGTTAATTTCAGAATCATCATTTCTTCGACTAGTCTAATTACAGGGATCCACAGCTAAACTGGATCTGTGTCTTGAGATCTGTAACAAAAGTTAAAGGAGGAATGCATGGGTGTGGCATGATTTGTCTTTGCTTGAGTTTAGAAGTCCCCCATCGGAATGGAGTTACACGCACTTGTAATTCAATCAGTCCAGAGAGCTCTAGAAAATATTCTTATACCAGTTTTTGATAGCACAGTAATATCGTTTCACAACCTGCTGTTTTATTTCAAAAACTTGGAGACGGAAATGCAAATATGTAAATACCGAACTCTTTCAGCGACGGGTATAGATTTCCGCGGGTAATATTGATTGAAGAGAGACACAATCATACCAATAATTTGGTTAATAATTGTTTGAAGGGCGGTCGCTTATGTTCATAGTCTTAATAAATAACATGATTTGCATCCATGGATATTCAAAAAACGCAGCAGATCAATTGTGGCTTATTTCTCTATAAAACTTATCCGTCCATATGATCCTTCGCCTTGAGAGAAATCTAGTTTGTAACCTACGGCATTTTTATGAAACTTACGTCTTACCATTGCCCACAACCTTGGTTATGATCGAGGAATGTCCGCTCAGCATAATGGTGTCTTCAGATTTTCGGTCTGATTGGTTGAGTTGTGAATTTTACATTTCCAATTTGGTTCGAGGGGAGAGAAATATCATGGAATTTAGTTTGAATTCTTTTTAGATTCACTAAAGTGTTTCTTTGAAATGAATTAGTCAGATCTCCCGTCTCTCTATCTCGCTAATTAATTAAGCTTTCTGTAGAAAAAAAAAAAATGTTTAGCCGTCATTGTTGGGGAAGTTTTTATAAGAAGGGGAGAGGCGGGAAGGAAAATTTCAGCTCATCGATTGTTTCTTTCGGAGTTCGGAGTTGATGGTTGCATATATCAATACAAAATTACTAGTTGGCTTTATGGAAATGGAATTATAATTTATGGGGTAAACAATCAAAATATCAACCGATTAATTTAAATAATTTTCTGTTGTCGGGTTAAAGCTCCGATAGACAACCAGCCTGGAAAGCTATCCGGCGATCATTAGGCTTAGCGATTTCTCTTTTTGAAGAAGTTCCCAACTTTTACTATTTAATTTTTTCGGAGAAGATATTGAATTAATCGGAGTCAAACAGGAGTGTAGTAGTAGTAGTAGTAATTTGAAATTTGAATAATGATCATACTACTGTAAGCTATGGCTATTTAGGGTATGACGTAAGAGGGTTTATAATTTTTTTTATTTTTTAAAAAGTTATTCTTTCTTTTTGAAGAATACGAGTGTGTGACATTTGATAAACAAAAAACTCCTAAAGAATAAAATGATTGGATGGAAAATATGAGATCCTTTTTTTGTTGAGTGAATCTATATTGAAATGTATAATTGCGTCATTAGAACAACCGAATGTAATATCATGTGAAATTCTCTGTTCCCCATAATAATTGGTATAATACAAATAAAACGGGTATTTGATATCTTATTGTTCTCATTGTTTTAACAAAAACGGATTTGACAGAGAAATTGTAAAAAATTATTTTTTAAAGTTTTTTTTTTTTTGTTTAATTTTAAATTAATTTAACACATTTAACATTTTAGAAGTTAAGAGAATGCTAAGAATTTAAATAGAAAAACAGGAACCAAAAAAACTCAAAAAAATTCCTAAACAATAGACTTGTCAAGTGTCATATATGCCATTTGGAATAACTTTTACAATCGTAAGAGAATGTGCGAATTAAGAAGTCAAAATAGAATAAACGATAATGTGAAATATATTATTCCCATGGATGTAATAATAACTGGTAAAAAATAAAAGGTTATCAAATACTATGGGTTATTAATTCGATATTCCAATTGGTTAGTTTTGACATCAAAAGTTGTTAATTTAATAAGGTTTTGTGTTATATATATTTTCCCAAGCCATTTGGTTAAACTTAATGTTCCACAGATGTATTTATAGGTTTTTTTTTTTCCAAACCTCCCTCGGATGTGTGGATAAGAGCATTTTTATCTCTAATCTTGATTAAGCATACTTCATTATATAAACAGGTTATTATTTCCCACCTAATTAAAATAATTATTTTCTCGAAGAATTTTTTTTTTTCAATTTTTTCACTTTAATTCAATTTAACTAATAAACTTCTTCAAGTCGATTCTAAAAAAATGTCGAATGAAAAAGTAGCAACCACGACTGGGGTCCAACCTGATCTCGAGGCCCCTTATCACAATGCCGAAGTTACAAAACAAACAAGTATTGAAGATGTCAAAGATGAAGAATATGCAACCACTACTGAAGATATAGATATGGTTGATTTAGAAGCTAATGATATGATATTACATGATAAAATGAAATTAGTTAATGATGCAATTGATGAAATTGGTTTTACTCCTTATCATTTAAAATTATTTTTTTTAAATGGGATGGGATATTGGACTGATTGTCAATTAACATATTTAGAAAGTAGTGTTCGTATGTTTATTAATCTTCAATTTGGTTATGATTTCCCCGTGAGTGCAATTGCATATGCTGCAGGTATGATTACTGGTGGTGTTTTCTGGGGATTTGGTGCTGATTTAATTGGGAGAAGATTGGCATTTAATTTATCATTATTATTAAGTGCAATTTTTGCAATTATGGCAGGAGCAATGAATTCAATGGCTAGTTATTGTATGTTTGTATTTTTAAGTGCAAGTGCTGCTGGTGGGAATTTGGTTTTAGATACTTGTGTATTTTTAGAATATTTACCTCATAAAGATCAATGGTTATTAACATTTTTCGCATTATTTTGGGGGATTGGTCAAACAGTTGCGGTGGGTTTAGCTTATGCATTTTTACCGAATAATTCATGTGATGCAAGTTGGGATAGTTGTCCAAGTCATTTAAATAAAGGTTGGAGATATCAATGGTATGTAAATGGAGCAATAGTTTTATGTATGGCCGTGTTAAGAGTTACCGTGATAAGATTGAAAGAAACTCCTAAATTCTTATTAGCTAATAATCGTGATGAAGATGCCGTGAATGTCTTACAAGATATTGCCACGAAATATAATCGTAAATGTTCCCTTACCGTGGAACAATTGACAGCTTGTGGTACAATTGAATGTAATGAAGATTTCCGTAATCATTATAATTTAGATGGAACTGCTATGTTGGTTTGGAGACATTTAAAAATCTTATTTTCAACTCCCAAGGCAATTAGATCAACGATTTTATTAATCTTTTCTTGGCTTTGTTTAGGTATTGCTTATCCATTATATTCATCATTTTTACCATATTATTTACAAGCTAAACTTGAAAAAATTGCTAACGGTAACCCAGATGCTCTTACAGCAGCTACCACTAGTGGTGTATATCGTGATTATGTCATTGCCAATGTGGTTTCAATAGCAGGTCCAATGATTGCTGGGTTATTAATTTATTATGTTCCTCGATTAGGAAGAAGAGGTGTTCTTTGTATTGGTGGTTTAAGTACAATGGCCATGCTTTTTGGATATACTACAGTAACCAATCGTGCAGGAAATGTTGGTTTCACTTCAGCGACTTATTGTTGTTTATATATTTATTATGGGGTGATGTATGCTTATACTCCAGAAGTTATGCCATCAGCAGCAAGAGCTACTGGGAATGCCGTTTGTATTGTATCCACAAGAATTACTACCCTTGTTGTACCAATTATTGCATACTATTCTAATACTTCAAGCCTGGTTCCTATTTGGATTTGTGGGGCATTTATGGGTGTAATTGGGGTAGTTGCTTTGTTCCTTCCTTTTGAACCAACCAAACAAAGAGTTGTGTAATCAATGCCGTGCGTTGAAAAAAGAAGTAGACAACAATAACATTAACTTATTTATTTCATTATTTGTTTATTACAAAAAGTTAACTTTTTACTTTCTTATGTGTATATATATTTATACCTTTTTTATAGGTTTACTTATGAAACCTGATTATTTATTTAATTAAAATGTCCTCCTTCGTACATACTTCTATAAATTCTACTCACCGTAACACTCCCATCTCGGTTTTATTGTGGTTTTAAACAATACATTCTAACAGGATATAATTCTTTAGGTAAACCCTTTTGTACATCACTAGCAATTAATTTAAATCCCGCTTCAATAAACAATTGTCTAAATTTAGCATCAGTTCTAGTCACCGAACTATCAGTTTCATCAAATATATCTTCCACGGGAGCAATATTTTCCTTAACAATTAAAGTTCCAATTCCATTTCCAATCAAAGCTTCTCTACATCTTTTCCAAAATTCAATCAATTCCCCATCAGGTAATTGTCCAACACACCATTGACACCAAATCAACCAATATTTCTTATTTATATCAGGATACCATTCTTGCATCCCTATATCATAAATATCCCCCAATTTCCCCCTTTGTCTCACCCCAATTAATTCATTTTCCATTTGTTGTACGAATGGTTTCACTGGTTCTAATAAATCAACTCTATCACTTACTTTCCATAATAAATCCCTTGTAATCCTACCTATTCCAGCACCCATATCAATCGTTAATTTAGGATATTCTGGAGGACATGTCATTCTGGTTTGAAGTTTTCTTAAAAATGTAGACGAGCCGATTATGTCGGCTTTAGGTACTGATGTTTGTTCACCAAATCCACCAAGAACTCCATTTACTGATGCTGGAACTGAGGACCAATAGGAGATAGCGTCTTCATAGTTGATTTGAGAATCGGGGATAAAGTTGGGGTCAGTTTGTATCTCTTGGTCTTGATCTTGGATATGTTTGATTGGCATGGTTTATAATTGATATAGAATGGGATGGATGGATGGTTAGTGATGGATGGATCATCTAAATGAAAATTTTATTTTTCGGTTGAGGTTTTCAGTGAGATGATGCTTGATGTTTACGAGATATTAACCATTTTTTGGTGGGTAGACGGAAGATTTTCAAATGAAAGATGCAATGAAGATGTATAGATTCCCGTTTCAACTTTAATTCAAGTAAAAAGATTGCTTTAGTTATATAAGAGATCATGAACAAAATATTATGACAAGTTTATCACAAGTAGTCCCCAGATGATGTCATTGATTTTTTTTGTCGCTCCTTTTCCATTCGTCGTGACGAACGGCTGAGAGTCATTCTCTCTATACGGTTTATTTCTTTTTAAAGATGATTCATTGGTTAAAATTTCTAAAAATATAAATAATCAGTATCAGTGGCTTGAACTAATATACGTCATTTCAATATACGATCATCACCTTGACCATCAAAACAGTAGTTAAACTTATCTTTCTATTGTTTTTCCTAATTAAGGTTAAATTAATTTGCTCACTAAAAAAAATTTAATTTTAATTTTAAACTTTTCATTCTCTTTTTTAATAAGGGGAACCATCAAAGTATTTAATTTCTTAGACATCATCTCTCTCTTTATACCGCCCAGTTAAGTAATAGCTATTCAGCCGCATAACACAAGAAGACAAACCCAAACATATACAGAAAGACAAATAAACCTGAAAGACTATACAATTATCTAATAAACACTAAGAAACTAAACTAATAATCCCTACCATGATATATATAGACGATGTGAAACATGCATGTATGGAATGTATCCGGGGTCATAGATCATCACAGTGTCGCCATCACATGCGCCCATTATTACAAGTAAGATCCAAAGGTCGACCTAATGTTTATGCCAATGGGAACCCAAACCATAGAATAGCAGTATTTGCTGAAGAAATTGCCAATAATAATAATAATGAAAAATCAGATGATATAGAAGTACCAATAGGAAAATGTAAGAAACAACAAGCTGTAATTATACTAAAAGCATCACCAAAACAAGTGATTGATTTAAGAAATGGACAAATTGTTGGTCCTTATGATGAATCTAAATCACAAGCTAATATAACTACAAAACCTCCACCACCACCCGTGATCAATGATGATAGTTTTATAAATACTTCCACATGTTGTGGGATTCTGAAACCTGCTAAATCATGTGGATGTTGTTCAAATAAGAGGAAACCAGTTAATAAATCAAAGATTTTAAAGACTTATTTAAAGAAACGACTTGAAAAACAAATAAAACAAGAACCAAATAGCGTGTTAGAATCTGAAAATAGGAAATCAAACCAGGATATGAAACTAACAGGGATATCATCGAGTCTCAATTCCAATAAGAAAGAATTCGTTGCTGTTGTTCCAGTTCCATCTTGTTCAATTCCAGGTACTTGTTCTTGTGATGATAATTGTAAATGTGATGGATGTATAGTTCATGGAAATGGTAACAATTCATCAATTCCTAGTTTTATACAAGATTTAAATTATTTACAGAATTTGAATGATATAAATGATACTACCAATCAACTTTCAATCACTCAAAATCAACCTCCCTTATTTGACAACAATATCCTTGACAATAACCATACATATCCTTCAATCACATCTCAGCTACAACAACCGCATCAACAATCAGTACAGCCAACAAAACAAGAAATACCGAATTTGAGCCCAATGGAACCTCTAATAATTGATTCTCCACCTGGAAGTATATGTTCATGTCCATCCGATGGATGTGATTGTACGAATTGTGAAATACATGGAAATATCAATGGATATAAATTAGATGAATATTTTCAATCAAAACCACGAAATGAACAAGAAATTTTCCTTGCTGCTATATCTGATTATATATTATTCCCTGAAATGATGAATTCAACTAATGGAAAACCAATTAGAATATCGAATAATGATTTTGAATTTGAGGTGGATCCTTTATTGATTCTGTTATTGAAATCTGAACCCGGTGATAGAAATCCGTATCCGACAGTTAATACTGGGAAGGGAAATGGTTCATGTTGTAGTAATAAGGCGACGACGAATACCCAGCTAGAACAGCTACAATATGGGACCACTAATATCCAATTTGAAAATCATGTTTATAAGAATAGTAACCAGCCGAATGCCATGGATACATCATGGCGTCCAGAAACATCAGTCGCTGGGACTTGTTGTAGCTCGGAGAATCAATATTCAATCGGTTCTTTAACTACTCCAGGAAACCAAAGCTCTTGTTGCAAGAAGAGTTATTAAACTAAATCAACTTGGTTAGTGCTATCTTTTAGAAAGTCATCTCATTGAGAGTATGCTACGGTTATCTATTTATTTATATTTGCTTTTATAGTGTTTGTATAGTTTGTTATAGAGAATGAAATGAATAATCCTGTATATAAAACCAAATCTGTAGTTACTCCATCAAATCTCTTTTCCAACACCAACAACAGTAGCATCAGAGAGAACGAAAAAAAAATCTTTCATCCTTTGTTGGTCTGTTGCAAAGATACTGTAAGTAGAGAAAGTTAATTAGAAAAAGGGTAACTTTATAGATTGAGTAATCATCATCATCATCATCCAACTTATAGAAAAAAGAGAAAGAAAAATGGAAGATCCTATTGATGTCTCTTATTATATTGGAGTCCAATCTGCTGAAACATTGGGAAATCTTGATGTTCCTTTAAATAATGGACAAATTGTTAGTATCAATTTAATTGATGAATTACCCGATGATCCAAATGAATTGATTGGATTCTTACAAGGTGAAAAATGTGCTTGTCAATATTGGATAAGTGTTGCTAGTGCATATGCTCGTTTAAATAAATTAAATGAAGCTATGGAAATCATCAATGCTACCAATGGATTATCACAATTTAATGATGAAGATAAGAAATCATTCCAATCTTTTCAAATTTGGCTTTATTTTAAATATATTTCTTTAGGAATTGATAAAGAAACTAATTTGATTCAAGTCCTGAGTGAAATTAATAATTTACTGCAAAAGATAAAGACTGATAATACAACCAATGCTGCTAATAGTACTTCAAATATCTTATCTCAAGCAGTATTATTCTTATATCAAGGAAGAGATGATGATGCATTGGATATATTTGATCGTATTTTAAGAATTGATCAAAATAATTGTTTTGCATTATTAGGAAAAGCTCAAGCAATTTTAAATAAAACCAAGAATTATTCACTTGCATTGAAATTATATCAACAAGTTTTAATTTTGAATCCTATGATGAAACCAGATCCAAGATTAGGAATTGGATTATGTTTTTGGTTTTTAAAAGATGATAGAATGGCATTTCAATCTTGGGAAAGAAGTTTAGAATTAGATGACCATAATTTAAAAGCAAAAATTTTCTTAAATTTAGCTAAATTTCATCAAACTTTTAATAATTCATTAACTGATGAAGAATTCTTAGATAATTATAAATTATGTCTAACTGAATTATCCAAATTAAATAAATCTAATCCAAATGATTCTATTATATTATTACCATTGGCATCATATTATTTTTCAAAAGGGGATTATGAATTGGTTGAAAAATTAATTAAAAAAGTTGTTAAGAATATAACTGGATATGAAAGTTTAATTAAATTCAATAGTTTTAATCGAGTTTCAAAATATGAATCTAATGTATTATCTCAATGTGCAACTTGGTTTGGTAGAATCCAATTTGCCAATAATGATTTCACTCAAGCATCTAAATATTTCCAAGAAGCAATTAAACTTAAGGATACAAATATTGTGGCTAAATTAGGATTAGGACAATCTCAATATAATCGTGGTTCAATTGAAGAAGCAATTATGACCTTTGAATCAATTTTAAGAAGTAATGTAAAATGTCTTGAAGTTAATTATTCTTTAGGATTATTATATTCCAAACAAAAATCAAAAAGAAAACAAGATATGGCCATTCAGATTTTGGAAAGATATATTAGATTATCCAATAATAGAGGATTGGCTTCTTCTAATAAAGATGATATCGAGTTTATGTTGAATAAAGAACCAGTTACATTAAATGCATATTTGGTTTTGAGTAAATTATATGAATCCACTGATATAAATCAATCATTAAATTATTTGAATAAGGCAATTGAATCAAGAAAACATATAGGGAAAGATGTTCCTTTGGAAATTTATAATAATATTGGAGTATTTAATTTCATGAAACAAAATTATGATGAATCATCCAAAAATTTCCAAACTGCTCTTGATAAAGTTGAATCAAATGAATTTAAATCCGATGATGGTGATTTATTAATTGATTTACCACAAGATTTGAAAGTTTCATTAAATTTCAATTTAGCTAGATCAAAAGAAATTTCCAATGTTTCCGAAGCTTTAGAAATTTATGAAACTTTATTACAAGAATGTCCTCATTATTTCTCCGCCAAATTAAGAATCTTATTTTTGAATTGTATTTCAGATCGTGGTATGACCAAGGAAGAAATTAAGACCGAAATTGAAGAATTATTGAATTCAAATGCATCCGATTTAGAAATCAGGTCATTTTATGGATGGTTTGCAAAGAATTTCGGTAAACGATTAGGATTACAAGCTGATGCTGATACAAAACATCAAAAAGATACTTTGGTTGAATATGATTCTCATGATTGTTATGCATTGATTTCATTGGCTAATATTTATTGTATTATGGCTAGAGATACTAAAGGAAGTAATGATGATCAAAAAAAGAAACAACAGAAATATTATATGAGAGGAATTGAATTATTTACAAAAGTATTATCATTAGATTCTAAGAATGTATATGCTGCTCAAGGGTTAGCTATTTCTTATATTGAAAATAAAGAACCAAATAAGGGGTTAGATATTTTGAGGAAAATTAGAGATTCATTAAATGATATATCGGTTTATTTGAATTTAGGTCATGTTTTATGTGAATTAAAACAATTTGGTAAAGGTATTGAAAATTATGAATTGGCTTTAGGTAGATTTACTGATGGTAAAGATTCTAAGATTTTATCATTTTTAGGAAGAGCATGGTATTTAAGAGCTCATTCAGAAAAGAATTTAGGATTTTATAAACGAGCATTGGAATATACTAGATTAGCATTGGATTCAGTTAAAGGAGGTTCCAAAGCTTCAATTAGATTCAATATTGCCTATGTTAATTTCCAAATTGCTGAATTTATTACTAAACAATCAATTTCTCAACGAAATGTAGAAGATATTGAAAATGCAATTAATGGATTAAAAGATGCAATTGAGATTTTGAATGAATTATCTTCTGATGAGGAAAAACATCCACCATATCCAAAGGAAGAATTAAAATCTAGAGCTAATTTAGGAACAAACACTTTATTGAATAGATTAACCACCGCCCTTCAAGAAACTAGAGAAAGTCTTGCTGAAGTTGAACATAAATTGGAAATTGCAAAACAAGTAATGAAGGAAGAAGAAGAGGCGAAATTAAAAGAAGAAGAAGCAAAATTGGCAGCCCTTGCTGAAAAGGAAAAGTTGTTGGCTCAAGAAAGAGCTGCATTACAAGAACAAGCACAACAATGGGCAGAAGAACAAAGATCGAATATTGTGGATGAAGGTGGAGATGAAGAGGATGATGATTTGTTTAATGAAGAATCTAAGAGTAAGAAAGATAAAAAGAGAAAGGCTACTGCTCCAACAAAGGGAGGCCCAAAGAAGAAGAAAAAGAAGAGAGCTAAGAAGGGTATAGTAGATGATAGTGAAGAGGAATCGGCTCGTTCAAGTGGAGAATCAGATGTGGAGAATGATAATGAATCCAAGACAACTTCTCCGAAGAAAAAGAAGAAGGTGTTGTCTAACGAATTTATCAATGATAGTGATGATGATTTGGATGATGATGATCTTTTTGGAGAAAACGACGAGGAAGAAGAAGATAAACAAGATGAATCCAATGGTAAGGCCAATGGTGCGGATGAAGATGATGAAGATGAAGATTGAGGGATGTTTTATTAAAAAATCAAAGTAACATTATTAGTAGTATTTTGTATCAATTTCTATCTATATATATATTTATAATATATTATACAAGTTTTATTCTTTTAACCATTTTCTCATTAATTTATTACTTTCTAAAGTTTTCTTAAATAATTTCTTTTCAAATTCATCAAGGGTATACATAAATTCATTACTAATTTGTTTATTAGCATTATTAGCAAAATTATTAATTTCAAATGCTCGTTCTTTTAACATATTCATGACATTTTCAATTAATATTGTATCATTAAACATTAAACACCATTTTTCAACCATTGAATAATAATTTGGTAATAATTTATGTAAATCAACTGATATTGGACTTGTTTTCATGGCACTTATAACTTTGACATTAATAAAATCAGGATCGGATAAATCAATAAAGTTTTCTGAACTTTCTTCCAGAATATTTAAAATTGCTAATATTTCAGCTAACCATAATGGTAATTCTACTTTTGTATCTTTTTGAATTGGTTTACCTGGATTACCTTCTAAATAACCTAATCCTGGTACTGTAATATTAAAACGACATGGAATCTTTTCAGCATCTGTTAGTATATCATCTAGGTCATAGTAATTATTACTACTGGACATTTCCCACTTCTGAGTATATATGTGTTTATGGAATGGTTTTTGTTCAAACAAAATAAGAGAAATCCCCAAGTCTATTTTGAAAATCAAAAATAGACTTAAAGACAAAAGACGCGTTAAATTTATTCAAAATTTAATTAATTATTCTTTTTTTTTTTCTTTTCTTTTGGCTCAAGAGATTCTTCTCTTTTTTTAACCTTTGGATTTTTACAACCAAAAAGGGGTTTGATACTTGATTATTGCGAAGAAGAAGAAGAAGTATGCTCTTTGACAATCAATTGAGTTACATCTACTAATGTATGACCTTCTAGCTGGTTTGTTCTTTAGAGATAATGCCAAGACTGGAAATGAACGTATACATTATGATCAAATGCTATTGTTGCAAAACGACTGTCACGATCAAGTTAAATTGTATCAATGCTTCTTCTTAGTAAGTCTACACAATGAGCAACAACTTGGAGATATCAAAGGCTCTATGTTGTATGGTACAATAAATATATGCTATCGAATGGAGGGGGAGAGAAATCTTGGCATAATAGAGAGAGAGAGACAATAGGATATAGTAGATTCACCGACAGACAAAAGAAAAAATAGATACTCATCACTTTTCTTATCATTTTTTGGTTACAAAGTTTTAATATCACCACACACTTTGAACTGCTATTACATATTTTGCTATTATTTCATTTCAACAATTTACATTAAGCCTTGGCTAAATAAGTTGGCTCCTTATATACCAAAGAGATTTTCCAAAACATCCTGGGGTAACAAACCTTATAAGTAACTCCCTCCCCACCCCCCGACTTTCTGTGTCCAACCCCACAACCCCTTAATTTACTACGAACAAATACTGATACATAATGCAAACTCCAATACCAAATGGGCCATATAAGAGTACATCTGACTCTGACAGAGATACCAACGACCATCCTAATCCCGTTATGCACAAGTTACAATCAGATGACTTAGCTTGCAATGTGGCGAGAGCAGATTCACCCCGCCTAGTATTAACACACGCAACCGACTCCGAATCACGTAGTGAGATAGAGGATTTATTATCTCCTTCATATTTAAGTACACCTATATTGAATGACACCAACTTGCTTTCCGCCAATGTGGAAATAAATGAAAATATCTCCGAACACACTCCATTATTAGTTCATAACAACCCTTCGAGCAACAATCACGCTCATGGGTATTTCAAGAGATTCATACATTTTTTTGATGCAAGAAAGATTGGGATATTGATTCTTATGGTGTTTTTAATGAGTATTTTTGGTGTTGTCATATATCTCACGATAACCGATATAGACAAAGCTGTCAATAGAGCAGTGGAAGTGAACCTAGAAACAGTGGGCATATCTGGACTTACACCATTTGGATTAAATGCTCATATTATGGGATCAGTGAATGTTAATTATGATAAAGTTGATAAGTTCTTTCAACGGAATTTCTTGAAATTTGGTTCTCTGATGTTAGGAACTTTAATTATAACCAATATTGAACCAATGGAAATTTATACTAGGTTTATAGATGTAGATAGTCCATTTTTACATATGGTGGATTCATTACCTCCTCCATTAGAAGTTTTAATTGGTCATAATCAGACCACTCTGTTTGATTTCATTTCAGAATGCACTTTTGCCGATTCCAATTTCTTGGAAATATTAAAATATTACAACCAGATTCAATCAGGAGATGTGGATATGGATGTTAAGGGAATTGTTACTGCTAATATGAGATCTCATTTCATAAGTGTTAATGTATCCGACGTTGAAATTCATCAATTTGTAAGAGTATCCAAGGACATTATGTTACCAGAAGTAAACCTAGAAACACTAAGTGTTTCAACAATAGAAGGATCAATTGAAATTGAAGCATTTATAAAGATAATGACCGATTACGCTGTTGATTTATCGTTGGATAGTATGAATTGGAATTTATTATTAGAAAATTGTGACCAAGGGTTGATCGAAGTTGGTGATTGGACAAGTGGACCTACTTTAATTCGACCACAAGTTCCAATTTCGGTTAATGTAAATGGATCTATTGCATCTGTACCTCAAGAATTATTAAAAGAATGCCCCGGTGATGGTCTAAGTCCATTTAATCGATTGATTCAAAATTATTTAAATGAATTACCAATTGAAATATACTTAAGAGCAAGTAAAGACCAAAATAGTAATTCACTTCCGGAATGGTTACTTGATTTCTTAACTGAGATGAATCAAAAGATTTCAATTAAATTACCTCCAATGTATGCATCTCCTCTCACGGGAGTGGAAATTTCATCTTCGGATATTTTTGTGAATGATGAACAACATTCTGAAAGAGATTCATTTATTACAAATTTAAATACAAATCTTTCAATGTGGATTGAAAATCCCGTAGGGGTTGAATTTTCAGTTCCGAGATTTAAATCTAATTTTACAATTCAAGAGAATGAAATTAGTGATGTTTTGATTAAAGGTGGTTCAACTTCGGGATATAATCATGTTAATATTACTGAAATTTTAGGATTTCTCAATCTTGCATTAACAATGGACAATCTTGAAATTGATGTATTGAATCCTTCAAGATTGGGGAAATTATTCAATTCCTTAATTCATAATAATATTTTAGATAATGAATTACTATACTTAGTCTTGGAAGTTCAGGATTTATATGTTGAAACCCCAATTATGAACACCAAGATTAGTAATTTGAAGTTTCAACCATTTCAATTAATGCCCAAAATGGTATCACCTTCCGCTTATGATTCTTCATCATTTGAGAAATTACTTGATCAATTGAACACTACTATCAATTCCATTTACTTGCTTGAATCTACCGAACATGAACTTAGAATTTTAGCAGACGTATCCGTGTTCAATCCAACTAATTTCACCTTGGACTTGCCGAATGAAGAAATAACCATTGGTGTGCAATATAATGATACATTATTAGGTCATGCAACCTTAAAGGACGTTTATATACCAAAACAAGAAAAGGTTAATGTCTCCGTTGAAAGTGTGATTTATTCCAAATCTTATAAGGACAAATCAAAATTAGAATATTTCTTGAGTTCTTATGTTTCAGGTGGTGATAATTCTAGTTTGATTATTGATATTGTTGATAATAAGGTTAAGAATAATCATGGATTGAATGAATTTATTCAAGAACTTTCTTTCCCTAATATAACATTACCAAATGTTGACTTGTCATATCCAGAAGAAGAAGTCAACCTGGACTCCAAGAATGAGATTACAACAAACTCATGTCCATTCATATTAGAGGCAACGATACATTTATTCACCTCCGAAGTTGAATTAACGGTATATAACCCAATTTCAAATTCAGAACTACAAATTGAAGTATTTCAAGCAGAAGCAAAACATCAAGATCAAATATTGGGATATTTATTACAAAGAGAATGTCTTGTTGTTCCTCCAGGAATTTATAAGACACCAAAATTGGGAATTAAGATAAATTCAATTGGGATGGATATTTTAAGAAAAGCAATAAATGGAGAATTGAATGTTGAGGTTATGGCTGTACTTAATGTAACATTAGATCAATTCGATGTACAATTGTTATATAAAGGAAGTGGATTAAAGTCAAAAATCAGATTCTAACATTTTTTATAGACTATTAATATACATAAAATTTAAATTGAATGTTTCAAAGCAATAATGTCTCTTCAAGTCTTGTCGTCATACAAACTTTTCACACTCGGAGACTTGAAGTGTCTGAACCATATCATCTGAAAATTCTTCCTCTTAACCTATTAACCATAAAAGCAATAATCTAAAAAACATAGAATTCTTACGTACATTATAACTATATGGACATATATCTCTTTAGACTCCCCAAACTTTCACTAATTTATCATCACCTGCACTAGCCCATAATTTCCCAAAATCTTTCCCACCAACAAACCCACCATTAGAATTCCAATCAACACAATTACATAATCCATTATGAGCCTTAATTCTGGAAATCAATGCACCTGAATGCAATTTCCAGAAATAAACATATCCATCATCACTCCCACTCAACACCAACTCTTCTTCTTCAGTCTCTTCATTTAAATATCCAAATGATGATCTCACAATATATGTAGATTGTGAATGTCCGATATATTTATGATATAATACCGGTGGCATAATTGAAATATTCCAAACTTGTAATTCTTCAGGTGCACTAGATAACAATAAATATTTCCCATTTTTGGAAATTGAACAAGATGTAAGTCTTCCCTTTAGATTTATACTGGCGATTCTTCTAGTTGTAGAATCTTCATTTAAAACATCAGGAATTTTATAAAAATGTAATTGTTTATCATTATTAGCCGTTATCAACATTTTCCCATCCGGAGTGATGGTTAAATCATTAATCCTATTGAAATTACTTTCAAGAGTTTTCTTGATTGAATTGGACGTGTTGGCAACATTGTTATTATTATGTTGACTACTACTATCGGTTGCTTCATCGACAGGTTGCATGGTTACATCATCATCCTTTTTGGCAGCTTGCTGTTGAAGCAGCAACAGTGAATCCTCTTTCATAGAATCTTCATGTTGTAACATCATCCCATCTTCATCTTCATCATCCTCATCTTCATCCTCATCTTCTATATTTCCATAAAAATCAAATAATTCAACTCCTTCACAATTATATGCTTTCAAAACTTTATCAGGAGATCCAATTATGAATTGAGGAGATTCATTAGATTCGATTTTCCCAGTTGGTTTAATTTCAGGTAAGAATTCACAAGTCCAGGTTTTTATATCTTGACCCAAAGTAAAACAAACAATTAATTTAAATGCATTATCAGACATAGGATCTATCGCACTACCAGAACCAACACTAGTACTTCTAGTTATTCTCTTTTTGTTATGATGAATTCCTGCCACTGACCAGATTCTTACCACGGTATCTAAACAACAACTTACGATATATTGTTCATTTGGATCCCAACAACAATAAATGACGGCTTTTTTCTTGCCATTACTATTTGGTCTTGTTGAAAGGGGGATGAATGCAGAATTATCGGCTGCTGTTGTAGGTTCTAAGATTTTAATTAATTTGAAATTGTCTAATACATCATATAAGATTAATTTACCATCTAATGAACCTGAAACCAAAAATCTTCCACTGGGAGAAAATTTAACAAACCAAACTTCATTAGTATGTTGATTTAATGTATGTAGTAATTGTCCATTATTGGAAAATCTAGTTCCTTGGAAATTTTCTACATCTAATGGTAATGAAAGAACTTCATGTTGATTGATTTTTCTCTTTTCTTGTAATGTTCTTGGAGGTAAATAATTAGGAAATTGTGATTGTTGATATTTTATAGCTTGTTCAATTAAAGTATGTAAATAATTTTTAGGAATTCTAGAAACTTGATTGAAAATCAGTTGTTGATTCATGACAAATAAATCTTTAAATAATAATTGTGGAAACATTCCTAAATTATTTTTACCTACAGTATCATCTTCATCAAGTTTATAACCAAATAGATACTTTGAATTTAAGATTGGTTTATCTTGTACTAATCCTAATAATAAACTTGATTCTTGTTGTCTATTCAATTGTTGTAATATTTGATAATCAAAACAGTGACTAAATTCGGCATCGATTGATATTTCATCCAATAATGGAATTAGGCTAGTAGATAAGAATTGTAATTTATCATCGATTGAAGGAATATTCCCAGGGGTGGTGGTAGTTGTAGTTGTATTGAATATTGTATCTAAGAATTGAATTCTTCTAATAAGATATAATATCAAAACTAGCAATGATTTAACATTTGATCCTTGATAATTTAATAAAGCAATAAATTCATCTGATTCTGAATGTTCATTATTAATTATAGATGTAAGATATTTATTTAATGAATCATAATCACCTGATTTTAATCCAGTAAAGAACCAATCGATAATTTGTGAATATTCAGGGGTAGAAGCTGTTACGGTGGTTGCAGATTGCTGTTGCTGCTGTTGTTGTTGTCTTATAGTAGTTAATAATTGATCAGAAATATCTCCATAGTTTAAGTCTTGTAATGTCTTTATAATGAGCTCTAGTACAAATTCATTGGATATCATTCTTAGTTGGTTTTCTTTAATTTACAAATCAGTAACTATGGGATGATATGAATTGAATTGTAAATCGTGGAGAGATTTAAATTGATAAGGAATTGTTGAGTCGTGTACCTATGATCAATAGAAAAAAATGAGCATTTCAACAGGTCGTGCGAATATTCCAAATGGATACCTGAAAAACTGAAAAACTTACTGTATGAATCTAAAGCAAGACAGACACGCCATTGGAATATTGATGCTTTGTGTCAAGGCTTACAAACCATGTTCCCAGTATCAGATGGTGATGAATGCTCATTATTGTAGAGAAATTTTTTACATTAGCTTGCAGTTCTTAAGACAATTTAGGACTGTTTGAAGATTAGTAACAACTGACTGTTTTTTGAAACATAGAATCATGACCAAATACAGAGGAAAATTGGTTCTTGTATCGTTTGAATCGAAACTGGTATAATTGAATCTATGGAAACACCCATCAAACATAGTGAATATTTTAGTAACCACATATTCTGCCCCAATTTCTACTTGGACTGTTTCTTAACAAAAATTTCAAATAATTTGGCTGCAATTTATCTTTTTCTCACAGAAATTATAAAGCCAATGGAAATATAAATGTTTTGAAAAGAGTACCCTTCACATCTCTTCAAAACCTATAATCATTTTATCTAGAGATTATAATAGCTTCATTCACATATTATATCCATAATGGTTATTTACACTAACATTCAAAGTTAAATCTAGCCTAGATGGTGGTTTTGTAAGTAGATTTCGATTATTTTGTCCATTGCAATTGACCGCCTACTATAGTATAGCCTGTCTGGATTGTTGTTGGATAGATGATCTGTGTGTAGTATTAGCATACTTGGCAGTTGAGAATGGAGATCGCAATACTCTACCTTTGAGTTTTTTGAATCTATATCTAAGTATGGATTTTTAATACCTGGTCCAAGAAATTCAAATGGAGTTATAGTTGCCTCAATGGGACAGCGAACTTTGATTGTTTTTGATTGGAGGGGGGGGTCAAGGAAGTGTCATTCGCCAAACGCTTGATTAGCTGCCTATCAAATTATCCACAGACTCTTTCTTGCTGATCAGTTGCCAGTGTTGAAAATCATTCAGTAAACAGCTTTTATTTCTTACAAAATTGGAAGTACCCATTTTCACTCGTCACACTTTGCTGCTACAACGGGGTATGGATTGGTGATCTATCAGTTGTGGTACGTTTGTCTTATTTGTAACAAAACCAAACGTTTGCCAAAATCATACTTGATCAAAGATACATACATCTCCCCTTTATTGACCTTAAGGTTTAAATTGGTCCTACAGGGATAGAATTTTTAAGCGTAGCTGGAAAGCCCATTACCATGAAAGCCCATTAGCATGTCATTCTATTCTTGATGGACATGTCCTTTCATAGGTTCTTCAAAAACATAGTTCCTTCCCATATAATTGGGATTGTAGTTCTTGTCTAAAATTTTATTATTGAAGAAAGCCGATTACGTAAGCGGTTAACAAAGGTGGCTGCAAAAAAAATAATATTTGTTAGTGGGAAAATTCTTGGGCCAAAAAAAAATAAATTGTTGATTCTTTGAGAAAAACTCGGAAAGATTTGGCTTTTAGGGGGAAAGAAAAGAACATTCTATCTAAATCAGAAAAAGAAAGTTCTGTACGGCGTTTTCATTATCTAGATTTTGAATGTGATAAAGATACGACGAAATGAGGAGGCAGAGATGGATGATGATGATCTCAGAGATGAGGAGCAACTTAAAGAATTAATAATAATACATCCAAATAATGAGTCATTATTCTTGTTTTCTTTTTTGGATCTAGGGAAAGACCCTATTTTGGATGGCAAGGCTCCAAAAGGCACAAATAGAAAACAATAAATGGCCTAAAAAGGAGTAAAACAAAGACTTGCATGCATATATATTGTTTACCTCGTATGAGATTTTATAATTATAATATTCCATTTAACTGTTTCTATTTATATAATTCCATACAAAAAAAGTTTATAATCTTATTCTATTAAAATTGCGCTTTTTTGCCACCATCGTAACGTAACCCCTTTATTTCAATGTTGTAAAAAAAAATAAAAAATCCAAAACACGTATCTATCGGTGATAATCTTAATTCCGCTAGCGAAAGTAGCGATCAGTTACATATCTCTCCGCATGACGTAAGGCTGTACCCTCATGGAAGGAACGTTTAAGCTAATGTGTCATCGCCCACAGCCCCACAATAAGTGATATATATGGGGAGAGTGTAACCTGCGAGCATTCTTAAAATCTAATGACTAATAATTCAAGTGACCACCATTGAAAAACAATAATAAATAACAACAACAAGAAGGTGGCAATGATGAACAATAGGGCTGTATTGTTCTTTGCATTTTTACTAAAATTATGTAGTATATTTTAACCGAACTTGTATGACATTTGATTGGCACATGAAAGCAGATAGTCCTAATATAATGCAATTCAAACAACACGCGTTCTTGTCCCTTGTTATGATCCCTGTTTACGAGAATCTCTAGGCACTCATTGCTCAAATATACTGAAAGCTTGTGAAATCTAATCACTTTTTGCTTTTAGTGTAATTTGCGTGCTGACATGTTACAATTTTTTTTACAATTTACAGGAAACAATGGAAAGAGGATACCCTTCGATTGTAAAAGAAAAGTTGGTAACAATTGCGTGGGAAAAGAAAGTTAAGACAGAACCTTAAACGTTTTTATTGTTCAAACATCCCTACTTCAATAGTATTATTGGAAGGAAAAGAAAAACCGTTATTTTAGAACAACCTTCTTTCAAATAATTTTTATTATTAATATAAAAGAAAGTCAAATATTATTATAATTTTATTTTTGCCATCCATTTTATCCGTTAGTAACTTTTTATACTTTAATTTTACAATAGTCATTTGTTTTTCTTTCTTTAGTGTTTATTAAGAAGTCAATTGATCATTTATCTATTACAAATATATATTTATATATATATAGTAATCAATCAAACCCAAATCCATTCGATCAAATCAAATCAATCAACCAATTCCCTATCAATTGATACAAAAAAAAAGAGTCAATCTCTCTTTTTGTGTAAACAAAAAAGGATCTGAAAAATTTATAAAAAAGTTTGGAGGTCTTAGTTTCTTTTTTTGGGCCATTTTTTTTTACAACCAAGCTTTTACTACCACTACACACTGATTACGTATTTGCTGCTTATAGAAATACTTGAAATACGTTTAAGTAAAGAGACAGAATAGACGGTTTATAGATCCATCAATTGCTGGTTACTATAATTATTACTACATATTGGTATTACATTATTGGTCAGAAAATCAATTATATTAGGGGCTTTCCATTAAAAGTCACATTTCCATCAAACTAAATAATAAAATAATTATTTTATTAGAAGAATTATTTTATTTTTTTTGGTTGTTACATTTCCATTAATAAAAAGACAAGCACACAACCCTGTTTTATTTTTAATTTAATTTAATTAAATAAGAGTAAGGCATCTTTGGTTTCTTTATACTAAGACAACTACAACTAGTTTTTACCCAGCCACTACCACTACTAGTACAACCACTACTACTACTACTAAAAGTACAACTATTAAACCTTATAAGGTTCTTATTTTTATTCTCCAGACTTGGATGAATAGTTAAAAGAAAAAAATTAAATATGGCTAGAAAGAGATTTAGAATTTCTAAAGTTTGTGATTTTTGTAAAAAGAGAAAGGTCAAATGTGATTTAGGTAACCCTTGTTCAACTTGTGCCAAGTATGCTAAAGGTGAACCTTGTGTTTATTCTGAAAATATTGTCCATTTTGATTCAGTATCATCAGCATCATCATCAGCGTCATCTATAAGAAGTCGGAAATATCTGCAAGAGGAAGAAGCAATAGCTGAAGAGCTTTCTATTCGAAGTGAAAGTACAGACAGTACTAATAGTATGGGAACTAATAATGTAAACAGACTAGTGCCCATTGACGAATTGGAAATTTCTTCAACCAATACTAGTTATCCCAATTCTATAGTCCAAGATGAATTGGAACAACTTAAACAGAAATTAAAAACCTTGGAAGAATCATTAATCCTTCACAGTGGTGATAATAGTCCCGAAATACAAATGATGAATAATATACAACAACCTTCAACTACAATGCCCCCACTCCTATCATCGTTATCTTCAAGTACCACAATGACTTCGAATATTGATGCGCCACCAATTATTAGTGAATCTGTCTTTACACAGGTGACAACTGCAACCAACAATTTCACCAGTGTACAATCAGTAGATGTTAATAAACTAATAGGATATAATCCTGTTGAGTCAGTTAATGAGACTATCAACTTTTATGATGGTTATTGTCCTACCCATGATAAAGAACCAATTAGACGACGGAACTTTGGCCCATTCTCCTGGATATCCTTGACTAAGATGGACACTGCTTTGGGTAGTTTATGGGGTCAATTAGGTGCAATAAAGGAACAATATAGAATAAAGATGATGGTACCAACGTCAAATGCTCCCCAAGTTGAAAAAGATTTTTCAGAAAAAGTAAATGCTGAGGAAGGTTATAATGATATCCGTCCATATCGTGACGCTGTTAAAGATAATAATACTACTAATGGGAAACTAAAACAAACTCAGCAGCAAGAAGGTAGACTAAATGCCAAAGCTCTTAGTCTTGGACTCCTGTTTTATGAAGGTGGTTTGGATGCCGAAATGGAATTAGTGGAAAAGATTCAACTTGTTTTACCAAAAAGAAGAGCAGTGTGGTTATTATACAAACGATTTTATACTCATCTTTATGCGGCTTTCCCATTTCTTGATGAAGTGATATTTAAGGAACAAATCCAAAAATTGATTGGTTATGAAAATCATCAAGATATACCGACCATGGTTAAAGTTGAGAAAAGATTAGATTTTGCCTATTTGGGAATTTTATTACTCATACTTCGGTTCAGTTATTTATCGCTTTTCAGTAATGAAGCAAAAGTAAATGAAGCCAATTTAAAAACAACTGATCCTTCACCCAAAGCTCAACAATTGAAATATTTATTGAATAATCCCGTGAATATAGATGTAGTTGATGTAGCTCAATCTTGTTTAGATCAATTTAGTTTGATGAGGAGTATTAATATGACAATCATGCAATTGGCATTATATACAAGATTATATCATCAATACTCACCTGAAGATGGTGATGGAATTAATGGAGGTGATGCACAAGTATTTAATGCAATTTTGATTCAGATGGCTTATACTTTGGGATTACATCGAGAACCTGATATGTTCCCCGATGCATGTAATGACGAGAAGGTTAATAATTTAGGAAGGAAGATTTGGTATTATTTATTAATCACAGATATAAATGATTCATTGGCGAATGGAACATTAGTCAACATCGATAAAGATTCTTTTGACACTCGACCACCGGCATACAAACCCGGGAATGAAAATTGTATTGATGTGGAATTGGAAAAATTGACATGTCAATGTCTTGCGCAATTTGAAAATTCTTATGAAGGATTATATGATTTATTAACCAAAATTTTGAAATTAAAAGGACTGATTAAAATGACTGAATTGGCAGAGAAATTGAATTATTTGGAAGGAAATTTTATGGAAAGATTTCATGATATCATTAATCATTTTGATGTTGCTGAAGATGTTACCCAATTGATGATACCTAGATCTTTAAGGATGAAGATTTATTTTACTTGTAATTTTTTCATTGTTTCTATTTATTTACATATTTTCAATCATTATGAACGGAAAGCAAATACTGAATTGGCATATTATTATCTTAAGAAGATTTTTGTTGTTGTCATATTGGAATCAATGCCATTCTTTTGTGAATGTGTAAGTCATAGTCATATGTTATTATTTAGAGAATCAACTGATTTGGTGGTAATTCCAGGATATGAAACCGTGGCTCATAAATCATTATTAGTTATTTCTGCAGTTTATTTAAGAATAAGATCGACTATTTCAATATTACAATCAAGATATGATCATACTACAAGAATGAAATCAAGTCATCCAACCGATGATAAATATAGAATTAGGTATCAGAAATTGAATAAGATTGCTGAATTATTACTCAGATGTCGTGATGTATTTAGAGAAGGAATCGCAAAATTATCCCATCGGTATTATTATGCTTGGAGAATTACGAAAGCCCAAAATTTCTTAAGTAATGTGATTAATAGAGATGATTTCATTCAACAATATCGACCTGCAAATGGGTCTGCCATGTCATTTAGTCTTGATATGTTGGATGAATTGGAATTTATAATTGAAAGATCGTTGGCAAAGGTTCAAGAAACTAAAAAGAAACCAAAGTTTAAGAATGTTAATCCATATCAAAGAACTCCTACGTCTACTACTACACCACCTACCAATGCCACCATCAACAACAATAATAATTCCAACGGTAACGGATTTCCATATTCTGCCACTCCGTTATTTGGTACTTCTACATCAAACTCGGAGGTAGATATGAATGAATATAAACCCAATGAACAAATTGATTCCATTTGGTTAAGTATGATGAATATGAAGAATGAATTTGGTGATCCAGGATCTAAATATGGATTATCTAATCCTGGAGCTGCTAATATGAGTAATAATAATTTAGGAAATGTTGGATCAGGGATAATTGCAAATGGTACATTGGTTGATCCTTTGTATAATAGTATGAGTACTCCCGCTTTTCCTGGTATTGAAACGAGTAATAATAATGTAGGGTTTAGTCCTATGCCCCAGATTGATGCTATTAATACTAATGACTTATTTGAGAACTTTCCAATTGATGAATTATTTAAAGACTTTTCATGATGTGGAAGGTTTATTTGATTTATGTTTGGGTTTTTTGTTCTTACATATGGCTATGTCTTTGTATTTGTTTAGTTTTAAGAACGATGAATGTTGTGTATCTATTTATGTTAATGCCTTGTATATATATATATGTATCTATGATGATTAAAGAAAGGATGTTTTATATAATCTAATAAAGAATTTGTTACTATTATTTTGTATTCCAAATGTACATTGTATTGGTACTCTTGTAAAGTAAGATATGTGATGAATTATCAGGATAAATGCTGATAATGTCCCAATGTGAGTCAACTCCAATAGAATCCATCCAAGAAGAACCAATATCCTTATATGTATACTTGGTGCAGGTTCCTTTATTACCTCCGATTAATTTGAACAGTGACAAATTTTCATCTTGAATGACTTGCTGTCTTTGGAAACTACTAATAACAGTCAAATACTCATACTTCTCATATTCATCCAACTCATCCAAGTCTTCATCCCTATTAATCTCAATAACTTCATTCTCTGGACTAGGAATATCTCCAGATTCCAATGTAGTAGTCACTTGTACTTCAGAAAACAATTGTTTAATCACATATTCTACTTCTGAAGAAATCGAATCTATGAGAATCTTATATCTATATTTCGCATAATATGAACCTCCATGACCAACTTTATCCATCTTCAATTTCTTAATTGTCCAATTCGGCCCAGGGGGCACTTTTTGAAAATTGTCTTGATTTAGCAATATTGTAATCTTTCCATCCCGAAATTCAAAACTTTCTAATAATTCTGTCGTTTGTAATGAGAGTTGATCAATTGGGATTGCAAGTATGAACTTTTTGGTCTGGAGAAGGTCCCATAGATTATTCGTTGTCTGTTGAACAATTCGTACTTTTGGTGATGGGGGTGGTGATGAAGGTGATGATGTGATATATTGTACCTTTTTAAAATAAGGATATGTTTTGGATATGGCTGAGAAGTGCTTTTGGATAGTTGTAGAATCTGGATTCTTGATAATAGTTAGACTTAATGGCATTATGAAAGTGTATGTATGGGGTTGGGGTTCTTAGTTCGAAGTGAATGGCATCTCACAGGAAACTGAAAAATCGCATCGCTCCAATAAATCTTAAATTGAGAAATATTGTTATTAACAAAACATTGTATGCTAGCACCACGAGAGTTAACATCTCGTAAGAGATCTGTTTAGAGTAAAGCAGGTAGTTACTTCAGATAGTCATAAATACTACCAGAACAGATTTTGTAATTACTTTCATGGGTATATTTTTATACTTACTTACGAAGATAGCTATGTATGTCCGAGAAACAACTCCTTCTTATGTCCACGGACTTAAATCTCCCATTGACATTGGGGTAGTCTTCCCCCTCTGTGTCAAGGCCCAGGATGTGTGGATGACCAGAATACTCTGTTCCACGCAAACTCAAAGAACTTCCTTTATTAGAATGCTTTCCGCCCATATTATCACTTGCATGTTGCAAGCATCTGCAGAATTACGCTTAGTAATTGATCGTTTTCACAAGCTGCAGCAACTCTCTCTTTATCATTTAATTGTTTATTGACTTGATTTTCTGATTGATGGGAACCTTCTTTAATTAAAATTCTGATTCTAAATCTTGCCGGAAGACTTCGTTCCAATCTAACTCTAATCCCTAATCCAATCAATGTTGCCAATGAACAATGAGTAATAGTTGGTGTGATCTTTATTAGTACTTCAGAAATTTGATCTCGTTCATTGTTAGTCACGGTGACATCTGATAGGTTTACTACAGCTAATTGGGCTAATGTAAGTGGATGTTCTGGATCTGATATACTGGATATTAAATCAAATATTTCTTGTTCATCTATTGGGTTTTCACTTTCTTCTAATGAATCTTCAGGTTGTTCAATCAGATCCAGAAATGCCAATGAACATATTTTAGATGCTAATTCTTCATTCTTTTCCTTCTTAGTTTCAGTAACTTGTAACCGTGTTGGTAAATTTGAAACATCGATAACTGTAGGATTTGCATTTATAGGATCACTCATGATTTTTAACTTTGCTTGGTATCTATTAATTTGTTAAGTTATTTCAAGATGCAATTTGTCAAACTTATCATGCAAAAAAAATCACCAAGGTCGAAATACATTTGGTAGCTCGCTTGAACAGTACTTTACACTCTTGTAACTCGTAGATGGTAGTTGAACTTCCTACCAAGATTCATAAAATGGGACAATCCCGGCTTTCCGAAGCCATCACTGACACAATTAACTTAAAGGAATAAATTACGATCAACGTCATTAGGAAAAGCGTTACTGTTATTCTGCTTTACACATTAGTTTCGCAACCACCCTGTTCGCGAAATGATTCAGCATCAAATGAAATACAAGACTTGGATATCTAATCCTAGAAACCCATTACAGTTTAAATCCAGTACAGTCTGATAAATATTGACTTGCAAAGAGGCGTTTTAGAGAGTTTGAGTGTCAACCATGGTACAACAAAATTTCCCAGATATTCCTTTGGGAGTGTTAGGAATCCATTAGTGATTGCATCGACTTCATATTGATATGTTTATACTACCACTAGAAGCTCGTGAACTGGATTAGGCTTCCCATTGACTCAAAAAGCTACAAAATTTTGATCTTCTATTGGGAATAACACTTTATCTCGGAATACCCAATCTGGTTTCCGAATCACTGAAAAAAAGGCAGGTGTATGAAAAAAACACCAAATCAAACTCAATTACAAATGACAATTAAAGAAAGCTCCAAGGAAGGAATTCAACAAGAGATGGAGAATTATAACAAGCTTTATTTACAACAATTGGACCCATTCATCAAGGTACATTTTCAATCTTCATTAAAAGGAACTGAATTATCAAAAACCTTAATCAAACATTTTGATCAATTCAATGTTCATGGAAAGGTATGGGACAATTCAATTATTAGAAATAGACTTTCAAGTGATAAATTTATTATTCAAATAGAAACTGGAGATCAGGTATCCTTTCCTGAAAAACAATCCAAGATTCAACAACCTCATTCTATCTTATCTCCATTTAATGAAAATTCCACACTTTTCCCCAATGGAATATTGGACCATTTATGGTTTGATAAATATATTAATATTGTTCCTTTCAATTTGATTTATATATGTGAGCTTGGAGAAGTTGAAGATACACCCCAATTTGTCAGGTTTATAAATGATCTAAACGCACAGTTGAATTCAATGGGGACAAATTTAACAGTTATTGTCTGTTCTGAAGATTTACCCGAAGATACCAGATTACAATCATTACGACAAGCAACGGGGTTGACTACTACTAGTACTGGGATAATCTATTTACAAAACCAAAAAGTCACATTGGAGAGAGATATAGAAATGCTTGTATCTTCATTATTACCAAGTTTGAAGAATGTAGCTCATAATTTTTATACCAATATTGAACGTAAAATAGATCAAAGAAATAAGAAATATTATTCATTTCCAACTTCAATTGATAATGTTGATACATCAATTGAATTAACTCCTAAATTTTTAGAAACTAGAAATATCCTTAAACGAGCAATTATGTTTGAATTTATTAATCCTCATAATTTAGAAGAACCAACAAGGCTTTTAGAAATCAGCTATCAAAATCTAAGTATCATATTAAATACTTGTTATAACAACAATCTTTCCGATCATGATAGAAATACAATTGGTCAATTTAGGATCTTATTAGATGTGATAACATTCCATATTGTTCGAAGCTATTTATCTGCCGAAGAACCATTACGGGCTTTAAAAATACATAAATCTCATATCACCAATATCGCAGGAATAATAGGATTAGATAAAAATTGGATATGTACACAATATGAATGGTTGGCTGAATTAATGAAATTAATCCCAGCATCGATTTTATCCGATTTATCAAATCTGACAATTGTGAAACAGCAAGATCATTACAATCGGAATCGTGGGACAATGGTTGCATTTTTTGGAGGGATTCAATTACCGGAGTTTGATGTGATTACAAATCCGGGTTTGATTTATTTAAAAGCATATGGATATATTGAATCATCTGATCGATTAAGAAAGATTAAGAATTTAGAAGCGGCGCTTGAGGAATTAGATAAAGGGCATTCCATGATTCCGCCAGGAGCACATGGACTGGTTGATGAAGGTGGTGATGAGATTTCTTCACTTGTACTGTATGTTAATTGGTTACTCGGAGAAGAATATTTTGCAAGAGGGAATGATGGAGATATTTTGAAAGCAAGTGAATATTATGAAATTGCGTATAGTATCATTGGCCCATCTGAATGGCCAGAGATATCTTGGTTAATCTTACTGAGGTTGGTTCAATGTTATTCGGCTTGTAAGAATAAAAAGCAAGAATTGATTACTATGTTAAGGTTATCACTCATTTCACAAAAAAGTAGATATGCTCCTTCTAGAGGGATTGTTTCTATTTCGAAAGATATATTTTCTGAAAAGGAAATTGAATTGGATATAATTGAACCCAATTTCCCAGATTTATTCGATATTGATATCCTATTGGTGAATGATTTACTTAAACATGAAACTAGTGTTCATGATAAATGTACTTTACAAGTTTGTATAAAATCTTTAGTGAACAAGCAAACTTTGAAATCAATTCTTGGGACAGAAGATGATGATGGTAATATTGATATAAAAGTTATAATCAATCAAATGGATGTTCATTATACAAGAAATGATGCCCGATCAAATAAGATTGGATTCAAGGGAGTTTCAATCACCAATGATTCAAGAAAACCCATAATTGATATTTATTCAATTAAAGGACAAGAATTGGAACATACATTTGTTGATTCAATAAATTTAGAATTTCAAGACACGTATGAAACTAAAACAATCCAACATTCACAACATGCCACCACATCAGGATTATTTCAAGTTGATTCAATCAAGTTACAAATTTCAATCCATTTGATTACCAACACTAATATCATTCGTTTAAATAAGATAGAATTGCATAATTCATTTAATTCTTCCTATCATCATGGGAAATTTTATATAGATGGTAGAAGGAAATTCAAACAAGTTAGATTAAATGGACCAAGTCATAGTATAAGAGTATACCCGGTCCGACCAGATATATGTGTCACCTTAATAACTCCTGAGATTAATTGTTTTATTTCTGGAGAAAAATTGGCAATTCCATTAAGGATAGAATATAAGAATAAACAATTTAATAAACGAGCTCAATTGATAGCAAAAGTGAAAGGAGGGGGGAATAGTGACAATATGCAAGTCAATTGGGATGGATTGAAGGATGATGAACCGTTAGATCTCTTGACCATTGAAGGTGATGAGCATGTGTTATATGTGTTTGCCAGAGATACTACTGATAGTTTACTTACGATTGATATTCAGACGGCTGTTTACGAAGAAGAAGAAGAGCAAGAAGGCGAAGGAGAGGTTGTTGTTTATGACACTGCGGTCTATACATTTCCGATCTTGAAGAGTCCTTTTAATTGTCGTTATTCGATTAAGCCAGCATATCGTGATTGGATGAATGATATGCCGTCTCCATTTATATTAACATCTGCCACGGAGAGAAGTATGCCAATTGCGGTTCGGACATGGCAGGGGAAGCTTGAGCTTATTGATCAGTTTGAGAGTAATAAGTATGGTGAAAGATTGATAGTTGAGGATATTGAATTTAGTATCCTGTCTAAGAATGCAGAGGTATTGGTTGATTTGGCGTCGAAAGAAGAAGAAACGAAAGATATTTTTAGTCAGTTATTTACAACAAAGAGTAAGAGTGGGTTTAGTCATCGAAATGTGATTGTTGTGAATTCTGCTATTGTTAATTGGAGAAGACATGGGGATTTAAAGACAAGCCCAATTAATACATTTGTTACCCCAGAATGGGAAATACCCTTACCATTATCTGAGCCTCGGCTTTTGTTCAGAATAGAACCAGAAGAAGAAAAGGGTATAGCTAAACTTCAATATATTTTGGAGAATCCAACTCCAAGGATATTTAATTTTACGACACAAATGGTTGGATTAGAAGGTTGGTCATTTGAAGATGAGAGGAATTCTATTCCATTGAAACAAAATCCATTTCCTGTATTACCATTTAGTAGACATATAATGGATTTTTATGGGAAATTTGATTCAAAAAATGATAGAATTAGATTACCTCAATTTAAATGTTTTGATGTTCAATATAAAGTCGGATTACCTACATTAGCAATAATGAATAATATCATTCTACAAAATGATAATTTATATTGGTATATTTGAAAAAAATCATGAAATTTAAATTAATTAATTATATAATTATGTCATTATTCTCTCTAGCAAATAAATGAGTGGAGGAGGAGTTATTTATAAATAGAAAAAAATTATATTCTCTAATTAGATGCAATATCAAGTAATTCAATTTCAAAAACTAAAGTTGAATTTGGTGGAATTAAACCTGGGAATCCACGATCTTTATAAGCCAATTCTGATGGAATGGTTAAAACAGCTTTGGAACCTTTATAAATTGGTTGTTCTAAACCTTTTCCAAAGTTGTTAGTAAGGGCAATATCCCAACCTAAAATAGTTCAGTTAGTATATACCATTGGGTATCAATTGAATTAAAAGAAGTAAGTGAATATACATACCAGCAATGACTTGACCAACACCAGCAACACAAGTGAATGGTTTACCTCTATCTCTTGAAGAATCGAATTTCTTACCGTTGGTTAAAGTACCAACGTAATGAATGGTGACTACATCACCTGGTTTAGCAAGAGTTTTACCATCACCTTCTTGAAGAATTTCAATTTTTGGAAGTTGTTCAGACATTGTTGTTAAATTAATTAATAATAATACTAATAATTGATAGTAGTAAAAGTAAAAGTAAATAGAAAGAAGTTAAGTTTAAATTGATTCCTTTTTTGTTTGATGCCCTGTTTCCCACATTTCATTTTATAAAAATTTCAATGTCCATTTGTATATACAGGATAATATAAGCAATTATATACAGGAAGTTTACTACATAAATATTCGAAAGCGGAATAACATAGAAAGAGTCTCCCCCTCTCTTCTTGTTCTTATTTCATTACATTTACTTACATTACTTACATAGATAAGATGACGATATTTGTTTACTGTTGAATGGACAACAATCTCAAAATATAATTAATTAAATTCATGTTTTTATCATGTGTTAAATATTATGTATTTAATAAAGTTAAAGAACACTGCCCCTCCCCACCCCTCCTTCTCTTATTCTTCTTTAATGATGATGGGATAATTAATTGCTTATGATTCAACTTTTTTCTTTCTCTCTCTCTCATTCTTTTTGACTGTTTCTACTTGACTTCCAATCATCGAACTTTTTTATAAAAACTGTGCCTTATTATTGTTACATTGTTTAAAGTTAAATCTTTACCATCTTTTTCTTTTTCATTTTGCCTTCTATTGTTGTTGTTGTGGTTGTCGTAATTCCAAGTCATTATTTATTTTTAGAATATTACCCCTGTTTTCATCTCAAACATCGTCAAAAAAAAAAAGGAAACTATCCAACTTTAATCTTACTATCTATTATTAATTCGTTCAGAATAGACCATGGCAATTTGTGATGTCAAAATAGAAATTGATCGTCATGAAACCGATGGCACATTCACCAATCATGATATAATTAGAGGTACTGTCACATTGGTTGTAACTGATTCTATATCATTAAATTATATTCAAGTAAAATTAGAAGGATTATCTTCGACTCAATTAACTGTATCTACAAGTACTAATAGAAAAGATAGGGATAGGAAAGATAAGATATTAAAAGATGTTCATAAAGTATTATATGATACTGTCATTGTATTCCCACCTGATAATATTCGTCAAGTAAGTTCAGCTAAAGAATTCACTTTAATTCCTGGTAATTATTCTTATCCTTTTCAATTCAAAATTCCTTTAAATAATTCATGTGTTAAAATGACAGGTATAACAAATAAGATTCTGTTTAATAAAAAGACTTTTGATGTTATGATTAATAATGGAAATTTCAATCCTAGTCTCATTTTAAATAATGCCCAGAAATTGATTCAAAATTTTACAACCCCACCTCCAACTGGTTATTCCTCATCATCATCCTCCCTCAATCCTCAATCACAACTGCAGCAGACTACGCCCTATCATATAACATCACAACTACCCCCTTCTTTGAGTGGTAATGGAGAATTTGCTAGTATTAAATATTATGTCAAAGTCACTTGTAAGAGAGCATCATTTTTAAAAACAAATTTACGGGCGTTTGATCCATTCATCTTTCTACCTTTAGATTTAGATGCTCATAATAGACCATTATTAGGACATTCTAGTTATGAAGAATATAAAGAAGTATTTGTAAGGAAAGAATTGACTTTTAGAAATCGAATACCGGAAATTATAGGTGTTAGAGTGCCTAGTCCGAAAAGCAATCCATCATCATCATCAACAACTACTAAACCTACTGCGCTACCTCCTAAGATTACTAATATCCAACCCAAGAAGCCAGGGTTATTACAGAGGTTATTCGATCCTAATTTGGCGGGTAGTAGTAGTAGTAGTACGAGCATTAACAATTATAAAAGGTCACCATCCCCTCCTGCTCAAAAGAAGAAAGAAAATTCATATTTTCCTAAAGTCAAAGCTCAAGATGTTCCATTTTCATTTGAAGTAAGATTCAGACACCCGGCATTTTTGATTCCAACAAAACCGCCATCATTTAAATTGTTTTTAGTTTCAAAATTGAATCCAGATAGATTTACTCTAAGTGAATACAATAGACCAGGGGAATCAAATGGATTAGGTGTGGTTTATTTACAAAAATTGCAAGTTGATTTAACTTCAACAACAATAATTTCAGTATTAGAATCTGATGGGAATACCAAAGAAATACATATGGGTAAGAATGAAGAAGTGATCAATATATGTTCTAATAATTATAAGAATTCAAAATTCGATTTGATGAATTGTAAGAAAAATAAAACTGGTATATCTTCAACAGCAAATAATAATTCAATTTATGAACTTGAAATCCCTAGTGCATATTTCAAGAATTGTATATTACCCGATTTCTTAGCTCCAAGTTTTAAGACCTGTAATATAACCAGAAAATACAATTTAACAATTACAGCTGGATTCTCATGTGAGAAAATTATTGATTTCACAAATCTTCAAGAATTCAACAAGAAGATTAAATATGTTGACCTTCAATGCTCGAACATCAAAGTCTTAAGTGGATTAAATATGACACCTACTCTTCATTCAAATGCATCCTCCAGAACATCATCTGTCCCCAACATCCAACCTCCTCCAGGAAAAATTCCTTCTCCAACCACTACGAGTAGTCCCCCTTCTCCATATCCTATAGAAAAGCCTCCGCCTCCAATGCCAGAAAGACCTTCATCTCCATTGGTCTCCCAACAATCGAGTTCCTCATTGGTAGATGAATTTGGTGAGCTTGGAATGGGTGGTGGGGATGAGTTATTGCCTACCTATGATGATGTGATGCGTGAGGCTACTTATCAGGATGATAGTGAACACCAACGGGCTCGTAGGCGGTATCAGGTGCATGAACAGTATTATAATAACTTAGACTAGGTGGAAGAACTGACTGGGTTGGTGTAGGTGCAATGATAAAAGTGTCTGGCTGTTGTGTTTTGCTTTCTCCTGTGCCATATTTAAGATCCCTTAATGATTTATATTCCTTCGTTACAGTCAAAAGTAGTTCTGAGTTTAGAAGATAATAAGATTGGGCATATAGAAAACTCTATTGTTCAAAAGAATATCATATTTGATTATAAATAGTAATAAACTAAAAATACAAAGCAAAGGTAACTTCGTAGCTTCAATAGCAATCCCTACTTCATCCCCTTCAGTTTCATCTTCAACCTGGTACTAATTACAAATCTTTCCTCCTAATGATCTTCCATATCTGCAGCTTTTTCGTTCTATTTAACTATGTAAAATCGATTTTCCATACAAAAAATCAGAGCAAATTTTTGTCCTCCCTAATCTCTTACACAAATAATATTTGATTTACTTCGAAAATGATTCTCATTTTTTTTTTGCAGCATTTTTAATTTATATTGTAAACCCTCAGATTCCACAAAGAA